>NC_057796.1:32097748-32105754 GCF_018294505.1 Triticum aestivum | reverse complement strand
TGGACTTTGAGAAACTTGATCGCCTTCTGACGTGTGCGGCGTTCAGCTTGGTCGAGAATGCGGACCGGATGCTCCTTATAGGAGAGGTCTTGCTGCAATTCGAGCACTTCATGATCCACAGCTCGGATTGGGTCCTTGAAGCAACGGCGGAGCTGTGACACATGGAACACATCGTGAACCTGAGAAAGGTTCGGCGGTAGCTCCAGTTGGTATGCCACTTTTCCACGCCTTTTGAGAATAGTGAATGGGCCAATATAGCGAGGAGCTAGTTTGCCCTTGATCCCGAAGCGGTGAGCACCCTTCATAGGTGTGACTCGAAGATAAGCCTTTTCGCCAGGTTGATAGACCATGTCTTTATGATGACGGTCATACTGACTCTTCTGACGTGACTGAGCAGTCTTGAGATTCTCACGGATAATGCGGACTTGTTCTTCGGCATCTTGGATAATATCCGGACCGAAGAGTGGACGTTCCCCAGTTTCTGACCAGTTCAGAGGGGTTCGGCACTTTCGTCCATATAACACTTCGAAGGGGGCCATCTTCAGACTAGCTTGATAGCTATTATTATAATAGAACTCAGCATACGGGAGAGATTCCTCCCATTTCTTGCCGAAGGAAATAACACAAGCTCGAAGCATGTCTTCGAGAACTTGGTTGACGCGTTCAACTTGCCCTTGCGACTGAGGATGAAACGCAGTACTGAATGACAGATGAGTTCCCATGGCTTCTTGGAAACTTGCCCAGAATCTTGAAGTGAATAAGCTGCCACGGTCTGAGCTGATAACCAATGGAATACCGTGGAGTGAAACAATCATGGACATATAGAGCGTTGCTAACTGGCTAGCGGTGATCGTTTCTTTGACTGCCAGAAAATGTGCAACTTTGGAAAGCCGGTCAATGACGACAAGAATAGCATCATTACCTTTCTGTGATTTGGGAAATCCAGTGACGAAGTCCATCTCAACATGGTCCCATTTCCATTCAGGAATAGAGATAGGTTGCAGAGTTCCAGCAGGCCTTTGATGTTCTGCTTTGATACGACGGCAAACGTCACATTCAGCAACATAACGAGCAATGTCTTGCTTCATATTAGACCACCAGAATCTCTGACGGATGTCTTGGTACATCTTTGTACTACCAGGATGGATACATAGAGGCGTATCATGAGCTTCTTTCATAACTTCCTGTGTCATATCCAGGTTTTTCTCTGCACATGGCACCACTAGGCGGCCCTTGAAGTATAAGGTGCCATCTTCAGCAATGGTGAAGAATGAGGGCTTTCCTTCTGCGAGGTAGCGCTTAATCTTGTGGGCTTCAGAGTCATACTTCTGTAGCCTTTTGATGCTGTCCTCGAGATCTGGTTTAGCAACTAGGGTATTGAGGGAACCCTGGGTAACAACGTGGAGGTTCACCTTGCCAAACTCCTTAGGAGGAGCGAGTGCACCCGGAGGAACAATATGGAGGTTCAGCTTCCTGAATTCTTCAACAAGCGAGGGCTGAACTTTATGAATCTGGAGGTGGTTGCAGTAAGACTTGCGGCTCAAGGCATCAGCCATTACATTAGCCTTGCCCGGCGTATAGGAAATACCCAAGTCAAAGTCTGCAACAAGCTCCATCCATCTCTGTTGACGGAGGTTCAGATCTGGCTGAGTAAACAGATACTTCAGACTTTGGTGGTCAGTGAAGATTTCGCAACGATTACCGAGAAGGTAATGTCGCCACTGCTTCAGCGCATGAATGACAGCAGCAAGTTCGAGGTCGTGAACTAGGTAGTTCTCTTCGTGAGGGCGCAATTGCCGAGAGGCATAAGCAATCACTTTGCGGTCTTGCATTAGGACACAGCCTAATCCTTGACGGGAAGCGTTGCAGTAAATGACAAAGTCCTTCTTAGTATCAGGTGGAGCTAGAACTGGAGCAGAAGTCAACTTGTCTTTGAGTGCCTGGAAACTTTCCTGACATTTGTCTGTCCATTGGAACTTGACACCCTTATGCAACAGGTTAGTCAGAGGCCTGGCGATCTTAGAGAAGTTCTCGACAAATCGACGGCAATAGCTGGCGAGACCGAGAAAACTTCTGACTTGTTTAACGTTCTTGGGAGGAGTCCAATCAAGAATAGCCTGAACTCGCTCGGGGTTGACGGCAATACCATCCTTAGGGATGACATGCCCAAGATAGGTTACTTCCGGTAGCCAGAATTCACATTTGGAGAACTTGGCATATAGTTGATGCTCTCGTAGCTTTTCCAGCACAAGTCGAAGATGTTCGGCATGTTCTTCTTCGTTCTTGGAAAATACCAGGATATCATCCAGATAAACCACGACGAACTTGTCGAGGTAATCCATGAATATATAGTTCATCAGACGAGAGAAGGTGGCTGGAGCATTGGTTAAACCGAAAGACATGACGGTGTACTCGTATGGACCATAGCGAGTCACGAAGGCGGTCTTTGGGATATCCTCTTCGCGAACACGGATCTGGTGGTAGCCCAACCTCAAGTCGAGCTTAGAGAACACTGACGAACCCGCCAGTTGATCATACAGATCACTGATCCGAGGAAGGGGGTATTTATTCTGAATGGTAGCTTGGTTTATAGGACGGTAGTCTTGAACCAATCGGTTAGTCCCATCCTTCTTCTTGACAAAGAGAGAAGGTGCTCCCCAAGGAGTGCAACTTGGGCGAATGAATCCTTTGCGAAGAGATTTGTCGATTTCCTCCTTAAGCTCAAGGAGTTCATGCGGCGGCTTTTTGTAGGGTCGCTTGGCTATAGGAGTGGTGCCTGGTTTCAAGTCGATGATGAATTCGACAGCTCTAGCAGGGGGAATCCCTGGAAGTTCTTCAGGGAAGACGTCGAGGAATTCACGCACGACGGGAATGTTTTCAATGCCCTCGAGTGGTGCAGCATTCAATGCATTCAATGCATAGAGCCTTGCCTCGGCATTTTGCACCAGATGGGCTTGGTAAGTAACTATCTCATCTGAAGGGTGTAACAGATGGACGGTCTTAGTGGCGCAAACTATAGAAGCAGTATGCGCTTTCAACCAATCCATACCCAAAATGAGGTCGATGTTAGACGACTTCAGGATAATGGGAGAGGCATAGAATTCCAGCCCTTCGATTTCCACGGGGACATCGATGCCAACCAAGGAGGTTTGACACTGTCCCACGGGGGTTTTGACCAATACAGAGGTGTTCATCTCCTCACATTTAACGTCGTGCTTGTATGCAAAATCTTCAGACATGAATGAATGCGATGCACCTGTATCAAATAAAACGGATGCTGGTACTGAATTTACGAGGAGTGTACCCATCACAGTAGCAGGCTGGTCTTGAGCTTCGTTGAGATCAACGTGGTTGGCATGAGCACGACCATAAGGCTTAGCATTGTTGTTGCGGGGCTGGTTGTTACCACGGCCCGTTGCTGGAAGGGCAAGTTGATTCTGATTTTGATGGCAGTCCCTAGCACGGTGACCTGGGGTTCCACACTTGTAGCACAGACCATTATTGGGAGTGGGAACAGGGGCTTGGGACGGTGGAGCTGGAAGTCTTGACTGCCTAGATGGTGGTGGAGGCAGACGAGGTGCAGCATAGGTCTGCCTTGGGGCAGATGCATTAGGACGGTACATGCTGTTCGGGATCCATATCTTACGCTTCTGTGAGGGCGAGCCCGAAGATGAGCCCGTGTCACGGTTGCGCCTGTGAGAGCTCTGGTATTCCTGCAGACCAGTTTCGACATTGATGGCCTTGTTCACCAAGGTGGCGAAATCGGCGAAGTCATGCACTAGAAGTGCGAGCTTGATGTCAGCTTGTAGTCCATCACGGAACTTCTCCTGTCTGCGTGCATCAGTTGCAATGTCTTCTTCAGCATAGCGGGACAAGTCCAGAAACTCCCGCTGATAAGCTTCGACAGATTTGTTGCCTTGGGTGTGGTTGCGGAACTCACGCTTCTTCCGGTCCATGACTCCCTGAGGAATGAAGCGGGCACGGAAAGCTGCTTGGAAGTCTGGCCATGTGATGATTGTTCCAGCTGGCAGAGTACGCCTGTGGCTGTCCCACCATTGAGCTGCGGGTCCCTTCAAGAAGAAGGAAGCAAAGGTGACATAGCTGGCAGGGGCTACATCAGCAGACTCCATCTCATAGGTGATGTCACGGAGCCAGTCATCAGCATCCAGAGGCTGAGTTGAGCTGCGGTAGATGGTTGGGTTGAGGCGTATGAAATCTTGAAGAGCCACTTGGGCTGGCTGCTGGTTCATATTGGGGCGAGGAAACTGAGCCATCATATTTTCCATGAATTGGCGGTTCAGTTCAAACTGTTGGATCATACCAGCCATGTACTCAGGTGGTGGTGGGGCATCGCCACCACGACCACGACCACCTGGTCTAACCATCCTGCTAATATATAACAGGGGTGGTTCAGCATTGAGAAATATTTGCAAAGACAAGAATCATTCATGATGAAACATGCATAACGAAAGGAGCACGATAGCTACTACATAGTAGTCGGCATAACTTACAAAAGGGGTCATGCATAGAGTTCAGTACATAGAGTTCAGTACATGGACTAAAACATCATAGGCGGCACACAGGCTCGCGGAGAATGCATCTAACACTACAAGCAAGCCTACATCAGTCCCAAGAGGTACTGTGGAGGTAATCGTAGCCCGACAGCTGGTAGTGAGGCAACGGATAGCCCTCCACGTCAGCAGACTGGGGGCCGCGGAAACTCAGGTGTAGAGCCCGACGCTCAGGTGGCAGAAGAGGACCAAGTGCGGGAGAGTAGCCTCCCACCTCTGGCCAACCGACACCGTGGGGCATCACGGTCCTGGCTGGGTAGATCGCAGTACGTGGTACCTGTCCAGATCGGACAAAGGGGTGCAGCAGCGTCAGAGCACGGTAAAGGTGCTGACGGGTGGTGTACATCTCGTGGCGAAGAGCTCGGTTAGCTCGATCCAGCCCATCAGCATGCAGAACCAGGTTCTGATGGTAGAAGGGCTCTCGGGTGACAGTGGAGTAGGCAGCAGTATAGTATCCCTCCGCACCAACATCGGATGCGATAGCGATGTGCCTGAAAGGGGAGGTGTCCAACTCCCGATACTCTCCACGAAGACGTGTCAGAGCAGCATAGGCAGCATCGTGGACAGCCATATCGATGGTCACACCAACACCATGTGCGGTGTGCAGCACAGTAGTGGAGTCATACTCCCGAGAGTAGAGGTGGACGATGGCACGGTACTGCTCCTGGTTAAAGTCCTGGTACTCCTCGTAAACGGTGTACTCAGGGTGCCAGCGATAACCCAGATAGGTCATCATCTCAGCTAGCACCGCAGGTGATCCCGAGGCACCAATGGCCGTCGTGTGGCGAACGACCTGCCTCGTGGGTTCCATCTGAAAGCAAAGACGTTTAAAAGGAGTCAAATGACAGTGTGTGAATTGTTCAAAATACTATTCTAAGAAACAACTATGGCTTATCCAACTTTTGGGTGAATGCGGTCACGGGATCCTAGTGTTAGAGTTAGTAAATTCGTTTAACCCGAGTAGAAGAGAGTTCAGAGTCCCAGAGTAAAGGTCGAGGAGTAAAAGATCCTAGTACCACCCAATGGCGACGTGGGCCCGTAAGACACACAGCCATGTTAGTAAAAGTTTTGTAATGTTCTAGACTCGACTTCGGCCAAGGAGTGTGGAAAGGGGGATTCCTACAGGCAGTCGGCTCTGATACCAACTTGTGACGCCCCCGATTTGACCGTACACTAGTCATGCACGCAAATGTGTACGATCAAGATCAGGGACTCACGGGAAGATATCACAACACAACTCTACAACATAAATAAGTCATACAAGCATCATAATACAAGCCAGGGGCCTCGAGGGCTCAAATACAAGTGCTCGATCATAGACGAGTCAGCGGAAGCAACAATATCTGAGTACAGACATAAGTTAAACAAGTTTGCCTTAAGAAGGCTAGCACAAACTGGGATACAGATCGAACGAGGCGCAGGCCTCCTGCCTGGGATCCTCCTAACTACTCCTGGTCGTCATCAGCGGCCTGCACGTAGTAGTAGGCACCTCCAGTGTCGTAGGTGTCGTCGTCGATGGTGGCGTCTGGCTCCTGGGCTCCAACATCTGGTGCGACAACCAGATAGAAAGGAAAGGGGGAAAAGAGGGAGAGAAGCAACCGTGAGTACTCATCCAAAGTACTCGCAAGCAAGGAGCTACACTACATATGCATGGGTATATGTGTAAAGGGGCATATCAGTGGACTGAACTGCAGAATGCCAGAATAAAAGGGGGATAGCTAGTCCTGTCGAAGACTACGCTTCTGGCCATCTCCATCTTGCAGCATATAGAAGAGAGTAGATTGAAGTCCTCCAAATAGCATCGCATAGCATAATCCTACCCGGCGATCCCCTCCTCGTTGCCCTGTTAGAGAGCGATCACCGGGTTGTATCTGGCACTTGGAAGGGTGTATTTTATTCAGTATCCAGTTCTAGTTGTCATAAGGTCAAGGTACAACTCCGGGTCGTCCTTTTACCAAGGAACACAGCTATTCGAATAGATAAACTTCCCTGCAGGGGTGCACCACATAACCCAACACGCTCGATCCCATTTGGCCGGACACACTTTTCTGGGTCATGCCCGGCCTCGTAAGATGAACACGTCGCAGCCCCACCTAGGCCCAACAGAGAGGTCAGCACGCCGGTCTAAACCTATGCGCGCAGGGGTCTGGGCCCATCGCCCTATGCACACCTGCACGTTGCGTACGCGGCCGGAAGCAGACCTAGCCCCCTTAATACAAGCGCGAGCTTACGGTCCAATGTGGCGCGCGCCACTCAGTTGCTGACGTCAAAAGAGCTTCGGATGATACCACGACGTCGGGATACCCATAACTACTCCCACGTAGATGGTTAGTGCGTATAGACCAAATGGCCAGACTCAGATCAAATACCAAGATCTCGTTAAGCGTGTTAAGTAACCGCGAACGCCGACCAGGGCCAGGCCCACCTCTCACCTAGGCGGTCTCAACCTGCCCTGTCGCTCCGCCACAAAGATCCACTCGCGGGTACTCCTACGAGCCGACCCGACTTTAGTCATCACATGTGTCATGTATATAGTATTTAAGTATATACCCATGATCACCGCCCAGGTGATCACGGCCCGATAGTATAGCACAGCAGACGGACAAGAATGTAGGGCCACTGATGGAAATCTAGCATCCTATACTAAGCATGTAGGATTGCAGGTAAAGTTATTAACAGTAGTAGCAAGGATAGGCTATGCATCAGGATAGGATATCGAAAAGCAGTAACATGCTACACTACTCTAATGCAAGCAGTATAGAGAAGAATAGGCGATATCTGGTGATCAAAGGGGGGGGGGCTTGCCTGGTTGCTCTGGCAAGTAGGAGGGGTCGTCGACTCCGTAGTCGAATTGGGCAGCAGCAGTGTCAGTCTCGTAGTCTACCGGAGAGAAGAGGGGGAAGAAACAGTAAATACAATGCAAACATAAGCATGACGATGAGTGACATGACAATGAGCGGTGCTAGATGTGACCTAACGCGACAGTAGGTGGTACCGGCGAAGGGGGGGAACATCCGGGAAGGTATTCCCGATGTTTTGCGTTTTCGAACAGATGGACCAGAGGGGGAAAATTGCTAGTTCGATAGGTTAGGGAGGTGTGGTGGACGAACGGACTGCGTATTCGGATTTGTCTCGTCGTTCTGAGCAACTTTCATGTTGAAAATATTTTAATCCGAGTTACGGATTAAAAGATATGATTTTCTAAAGATTTTATTAATTTCTGGAATTTAATTAATCATTTAAATTAATTCGAAAATGGATTTATGACATCAGCATGATACATGCTGACATCAGCAGTCAACAGAGGTTGACTAAGTCAAACTGACATGTGGGTCCAGTGGGACCCACCTGTCATTCACTGTTTAGGTTAATTAGTGTTTAGTTAAATAATTACTGTTTAATTAATTTAAACAGGTTTAATTAACTTAATTAATT
>NC_057796.1:32086994-32096657 GCF_018294505.1 Triticum aestivum | reverse complement strand
GGTGGAGGTGGGGGGGGTACGGGGAGTGGATAAGGGGAGAGGGGGGCGCGGGGGTGGGCCGGCCCATTCGGGCGGCTGGGGTTTGGCCTAGTTGGGCCAGGTCCAGTGGGGGGGGGGCTTTTGTTTTTTTTGTTTTTTGTTTTGTTTTGCATTTTCTTTTATTTATTTTCTTTCACCTTTTAATCCATTTTAAAATA
Organism: Triticum aestivum; assembly: GCF_018294505.1. NCBI lineage: Eukaryota > Viridiplantae > Streptophyta > Magnoliopsida > Poales > Poaceae > Triticum > Triticum aestivum. Next base: position 32,096,460 of record NC_057796.1, on the reverse strand, counting down.
CTTAGGCATTTTCTAAAAAGGAGTTTTCTCCACAATAATTATCAGTGCAATTTCTGGCATGGCCCGAACATTTTTGTTTAAAATTTTGAAAACTTTTATTTTCCACTTTAAATTTAATTGAAGTTTGAATTAGGAGTTGAAAAGAAATGTGATTCAAATGTGACCAAGCCCTGTTTAGCAACATGATTAGCTTAATCACAGAGAGTAACTGTAGCATGATTCTCGGGGTGTTACAAGAGGGCTCCACGACAACCCTTCAGGAAGGAAGAACAACGCCCACGGGCGCCGCGTCATCGGCGTCGGCAGAAGCCACGCAGGCAAACACCCGTAGCACTGGCCTCCACACCTCCACGCAACCAGCCACCAGCAGGGAGCCTGCAGCTGATCCGCAGATCCGCTGAACCGCACACCCCCGGCGCCGTGGCAGCGCCACCACCACGCCGGAGCCATCCACCTTGCCGTCGGAAGACGCCGACGAGCCGAACCCAGTCAGGACGACCAGATCCGGCGACCCCCAGCTGCAGCATCGTCGCAGAGGCCACACAAGGCCGGCAGCAGCCGGCCCGCGGACGGAGGAGGCAAAAGGCCGGAAGGGGGGCCGCCACCCACTAGTACAAAACAAGGCTTTCGTCACAGGGCAATATTCACATTAGTCCCGGTTCAGTCACGAACCGGGACAAATGTGGGCATTGGTCCCGGTTCGTGCGGCTAAGGCATTAGTCCCGGTTCACCTGGGCCCTTTAGTCCCGGTTGGTGCCACGAACCGGGACTAAAGGGTAACCGGGACTAAAGGTTAGTCCTTTAGTCCCGGTTGGTGCCACCAACCGGTACTAATGGGCTTTGAGGCATTAGTACCGGTTCATGGCACGAACCGGTACTAAAGGGCCCATCAAACTCTACCCCCCCTGACCGCCTTTTCATTTTTAGAAAAAACAAAAGAAAATGATGGAAATGTCAAAAAAAATAAAATAAGTTTCCCATGTGATATGTGGTCTAGTTGTTGGGAAAATTAACAAATATGAATTTCGACTTTATTTGCAAAATCTCTCTGGAATTTCTTAAAATGGGCATAACTTTTGCATACGAACTCGGATGAAAAAGGTTTTTATATGAAAAATCATCTACTCAAAAAGTTACATCCGAATTTAATCGGGGGAACCCCGTTAAACATTTTCAAAATCCTGAAAAACCTAACAGAAAAAAAGATACGGGGCTTTTAAGATCTGGAGAGGCAAAAAATTTCTAAAAATTTCAAATTGTGGTCAAACAATGGTCAAACTAATTATTCTAGAATATTAGTGTTACTAAATAATTATTTCAGTTTTTTTGAATTTTGGTCAAATCTGGTCAAACTGTGGTCAAACAATGGTCAAACTAATTATTCCAGAAATATTAGTGTTACTAAATAATTATTGTTTTTTAAAACAATAGTTTCAAACTCAAACAGTGAAATGTGTCACTTCATGCTCAAGCTAAATTCCTGAGGGTTAATAGAATTGACATCCTACTATTGTCAGGAAAACAATAAGTGCAGACTTGGAAACGAGGGAGAATAGAACCCGGAAGTTAAGCGTGCTCAGGCTGGAGTAGTGAGAGGATGGGTGACCGTCCGGGAAGTTAGATGATTTGGAATGATGAGGGGTGATTAGAGATTAGAGGATAAATTGAGCAGTGATGAGGGGTGGTGATTAGAGATTAGAGGTTAAAATAATTCAGAAATTTGAAAATCAGAAAAAAAATTAAAAAAATTCGCAAAAAAAAATTTCAAAAAAAATATATCATAAAATTTCCTTTAGTCCCGGTCGGTAACACCAACCGGGACTAAAGGTGGAGCTCCAGGCTGCGTCCACGTGGACGGCCTTTAGTCCCGGTTCGTGTAAGAACCGGGACTAAAGGGGGGAGGCATTAGTAACGACCCTTTAGTCCCGGTTCAAAAACCGGGACTAAAGGCCCTTACCAACCGGGACAAAAGCCCCCTTTTCTACTAGTGACCCCGCCCCGACGCGCCGCAGGAGCACCGGGTCACAACCCAGGAGCCCGACGACGCGGCCACGACGACTGCCACCCGTCGGAGACGCGGCCTTGAATCCTACCCACCGAAGCCATCGCGTCGTGCTGCCGAAGAGGGGCGAGCCTCCCTCCACCGCCCAACCGCAACCGCGCTGCGCCAGATCCACCCGAGGCCACGCCGCGCCAGATCCACTCACGGACGCGCCCTCCGTCGGAGCTGCGACACCAGGGGAAAACCGGCCGCCGCCAGAGCAGGCCCACCGCCGCCGGCACCGCACGGGCTTTGCCCAGCGGCACACGCCGGCGGCAGCGTGGGAGGGGAGGGGATGTGGGGCCGAGGGGTTGTAGGTTGGGGCACCCCGGTGCCGCTCGGGAGCGGCACCGGTATTGTGACCAGTATTATTACTTCTATTCTTAACTTAGAATTTCTTCTAGAATTTCCCATTGTAACTTTTAAAAAGGAGAATCAGTATATTTGCATCTGTATAAGTGTAGAACTATCTTGTGCAGTTAAGCGCGCGCGCACAGACACAAGAAAAATTAGCAGAAAAAAATGCTCAACTTTATTTCCATGGCTAGCCGCCAGGTGCTCCTGCCAGAACTTCTTGCTAAAACTTTTAATGCCAACAGTTAGAAAAAACTTTTCATGCCAAGTTGTATTTTTAGTCCCAATTATCATGCCAGGAATTGTGCTCAGAAGCTGAAGCATGCCAAAAATATATCTGATTGAATTTTACGCATGTATTTTGATTTATGAAGGTGCCCTTAATCGACAAGGGTGTTTCTTTCATATGAACATGTAGTCGCTAATTGAGATATTGCTTGCAGGGAAACACCGAGGATATGATTACCTTGGTGCATCAAGGACATGGATACCAACAAGCTATGGATATTGGAGAGGTCCTCCAATAAATTAACCTGAAGTAGCAACGACTACTTCCATTGTCCATGCCTCCATGGAGTGAAATTCTGGTTAGGTATTTGGTCCCCATTGTCCACGCTCCCTTCATCTATCAAATTCAGGTATCATGAAGTGGCTGATTTAGCGATTTTGCTTCCGATTTGATTAATATTGTCCTATCAGCGCCCTCACAGCAATAAGCGGTACATTTTGCTTTCGCTGATAATTTAGCTGATGCATCTCTTGTGGCTTGGATTTTGTGTTAGCAAGCTTTTGATTCATTGTACCCTAGGATCTGCGGTTATGTCTCTCCAAGTGTATTTTTTATAAGAAACAGTTTAGCATTTGAGTCCACTTCGGTTGTGATTTTTTCGTGCCAGATTTAATTTACCATAACTTCTGAGAATTGACCAATTTTTATTTAAAACTATTATTTACATCAAATGTATCTCAATTCAAAATGTTTCAATAGGTTGTTCTTCCAATATGATAGTTTGCATCTTTAGTTTTGGGGCTTCCTCAACATAAAAACATAATGCTTTCTTAAGAGACCTTTTGTGAATGACCATTGCACGTGATCTCTTGGTTCCAACGGGGGCCCTTTTGTTTCCATGCTCTACCACCATTATTGAGTGAGCTAAATGTACATTTGAAACAAAGTTTCTCCAAAAGGCAAAAGATATTTCCTTGTGACCCAAAATCACGCTTAGTATTTTGTTCATGAGAAGTGTAGTATACAGAACAATATTATGCACGTTTTAGGCTTTTCGACATTTTATCGTGTAACAGCCGGTTCTTCCCTTTTTTGTGTGTGTGTTAAGGAATTTGGAAATATAAGGTCTACGAGAACCAACACTCTGTATTGCTCAACAGTGTCATACTACATTCCCTGTTGCAAATTTGCTAGGTCGTGTATGCACGCTGTCCAGATACAAATTGACACGGCAATTGGAAAGTTCAAATTTATTTTTGTAACAACCTATGTACTGAAGTCCATTTCTGCAGGTCTGATGTCGGCATTAAGCAGTTGACGCTGCGCGGTCAAGATGGAGAGTCATGGGACATATGGTTTCGACGATGTTGGTTGCGGTTGTTCCGGTCTCGAGAGGGGAAGGGTCACCCTCTACCGGCTACGATACCACGGCGTGCTTGGAGAGCCAAAGCCCCTCCCTGTGGATCCCAGCCTGCTTCCTCGACGTTTGTTGCCGGTGCCCAGCGACGTCGCCTTTTCTTCTTCGATGTAGTAAATGCCTGCAACTTTCTGGTCCTGTGTAGTTTGGTATGTCGGTAGTTGTGCTGCGGCGTTGGATGTTTGCTTTGCTTGCTCCGGCATGGCAATCGTGCCCGGAGCCTCTCTTGATGCCCCGATCATTTCTGTCCAAGCTCCAGGAAGAGGTCATCTCAGGGGATGTTTTTGTTGTTGTTGTTACAAACAGCAACAGGTTAACCTGGATGATCCCAAGTTGGACGCAGTGAGCGATATGCATCTATCTAATGTGAAGCAGCTGTGGATTTTGTAGTGGCATTTTCAGTAAAAGAAACAGCAACTCCCAGGTTAACCTGGATCTCATGTACTGTATGTAAGAAAACATAATGCTTGCATTCCAATTTCAGGTCCCAGTTTCCATCTTCAGACTCCCATATTTCTGGGATGTGACCTCAGTACATACATACCCAGGCCTCTACATGTTACTGTAGAATTCTACATCTCAAGTAACCTGCATCCCATACTGTGAGAATTTAAATCATCGGAATGAAAATCATACTACCGGGCATCCAATTCTGGTTCCCTTAATTAATCGGCACAGATATCAACTCTTATCTCACTGTCAACAGCATTTCAGATCTCAACACATTCACCTGTTGAACCAGATTGGTCTGCCAAACAATTCATTAAGCATTTCGATGTTGTGCGCCATCAGGGCCAGCCAGAGTTGCTTACCGTTGCAGCTTCATCTTCTTCGTCCAGAAACCTGGTGTCCTCATCAAACATCACAGCTTCCTTCGTCTCTCTCGCATGATGATCTCACAGCTTCCCGGTGACGCACGTGACACCTGGCAATAGCTTAATAAGATAAATATCCAAAATATATAGCTGAAGCTGGCAGTGCCGCGCTTGTGTACATCACAATATCATATGACCAGGTTCCTTACCTCTCACCTGCCAGTAAGCTGATCCCCTATGTCGAGGCCACTAGACCTCTGAATTCGCACTGCTCAATGCCTTGACCCTACCATGGAAACATTAAGCAGGTATTGCTTGTTAATACTAGAGGAAAATCACAAAAAGAGCTTTGCCTCGGTACAGGATGCTCAAATAAAAACATTCCCACAGAGCATGTATGCTGCAGTATAGATAGGAATGAAGACGAAAATGAATAATTCGATGCAGAGCCAACTAAAAAATCCAAGCAAGTTTACGGAAGAACGGAACAGGCATCAGGTTCAACCTGTGTATTTTCAAGCCTGTATGACTTAAGAAGTGGGCATGTGTTTATTAAATGAATACAACACTCAGAGTCTCAGATCACTCCAAAAAACAAAGGACGTATGCAGGCTGGTAATAACAATCATGATGATGAAATTACCAAACTGAAAAGGATTATTAACACACAAGAATTAGGTAAGTTAGACCACTATACGGTTTCATGACACCAAATTATCACCTGAAAGCAGAAACAATAAATAAACACTTCTATAAACCAAAGATGTGTCATTCACTGAAACTAGCAGAAACAAGGTTGCAAACATTCTGTCGTGAATTGCAAAGGAATAAATTTGAGACAAAAGGCATGAAGGCCATCCTTTTTCACTAAAGCATGTTATACGGCAGATAAATATAGTAGCTGCTAAATTACATGACCAAACAACAAAACAGACAACGACAACCAACTAATCATTACAGATCTAAACAAGCACAATAGCACATAAAATAAACTACTGGCCAACCCCTTCAAGCGGCAAGTTCGGGTTTGAAGCTTGAGCTTAGACACCACCTCTTCGCCCAGGTATAATTCTGACTAGGCCACAAAACATTCCATCACTGAGCGAAGTAGATCCTTTCTTCGAGAAAATCGGAACTCGCAAGACTAGAACAAAACCTGCGACATAGAAGTTGGGCTTTGAACAGAAGACAAGGCAATCTTCAAAATGGGGATCCACTACACTTTTTGCATCCTGTGGAGGGGACGTCAAAAGGATCAGTCATTGACAAATCATGGGTGTTCCTGTTGTCTGTGAAATAAACTTTAGTTCCGCATTTCAGTTCAATTCGAGCATCTTGAGAAATTCTATCTTTGGTCCGCAGCAGCCGGTGTTGATTAGCAAACCAGTTGTACTGCCGGTGGTAAGGCAATGTGATTTTCATTTCCTTTAGCACTTTCGCATTCAAAACAAAGAACTTGGCGAAGTCAATACACAAAGGGATGGTGCCATCATAATTCTTCAACAGTACTTCTTTGAGATGCAGCTCAAGGCATTCAATCAGTTCCGGTGGGTCATACTCCTGGGGATTAATATAACTCATCCTTGACTGGAACTGGAAATGGAGAGAACAAATAATACAAAAGAAGTAACCAACAGATTAGCAATACGATAACTGGCTAGATAACACAGCAACTCAAATTCTGATTTTGACATCTAAAGCAAGCAACTATGTTAATGTACTCACAAAGACATACAGCCTTTCCAAGAAGGGGAAGCACTTGAGGAAGTTAACCACTGTATCCAGATCAGTGTAGTCAAGAACCAAAACCCTCACCCCCGTGCATTTTGGTTGTCAAACCAACAGTAATCATACTCTGCAAATACATAAAAAAACAAGTGCATTCATAAGAACAACAGCCTGCATATAGGAATGCCGAATGAGCAATGGATGAAGAGGCTGCTGCTACCTGAAAAACTGTGGTTCCAAGCTGAAGTTCTGTTATGCTTTCAGAAAGTGCACCCAATATGTTCAGTTTAGGTGCCGAAATTACCCGTATGCTCCTTGGGCCAACCTGTGGTTGAAGTGGTAGCAATCTCTCAAGGCAAGGGGCATCCTCGATGACCAACTCTTGCCAAGGGACACTTTTTCTAACCCAGTTATTGCAAAAGCCTACACTCTTAAGAGTTTGGGAGCTGATGCAGAGGCGACGAAAGCCAGAATTTTTCTTTAGCTCAAGGCTTTCCAAGGCATAGCAGCCAGAGAGCACATTCTGGAGAGCATCCTCCGAGATGGCGACTCTATCCAGGGTGAGCTGCTTGAGGCACGGAAACTCAAGCGACAGCTTCACAATCAAGTTGGAGAAACGACAGCCGCCAAATTTGGCCACACGGAGCTTGGGCGCGGAGCGGTAGACGGACGGTGGCAGCAGGAAGAACGTACCCCCGACGTCGAACCAGTCCTCGGGGATGAGCTCAAACTCCTGTAGCTTGTCCAGGGCTTGGGAACTAAGCCAGCCTTTGATCTTGCCATGATACTTGCTATTAGAGAGGCAGAGCGAGAAGCGGCGTGTGGGGCCAGGATGCACAGAGAGGATCTTTGAAATCAAGTCGTCCCTCTTTGAAATCAAGTCGACCAAATTGTGGTCGTGGCTGTTGAGTTCTTGGTTCATCACGAGGTTGAGAGGAGCAGTGCGCCAGAGCGGACGCCACCGGCGAGAGATGACCTTGAAAGCTGAATAAAACTGTTACTTATTGATGATTTGGTGCGGCATACAAGAGTATATAAGAGGGTACAAACCGACTTGGGGTAGGGGTACAAAACTGACTTGGACTAGAAGTCGTATACCATAATGACTACTCTAACATCCCCCCGCAGTATCAACGGCAGGCTCGACGACGTTGAGACCGAAACAGATATCTTGAAACGGTTTAGTAGGCAGTGCCTTGGTGAAAATGTCAGCAAACTGAGCCGTAGAGGGAACATGAAGCACCCGAACCTCACCAAGAGCAACCTTTTCACGAACAAAATGAATATCAATCTCAATATGCTTTGTGCGTCGGTGTTGAACTGGATTGCTGGTCATGTAGACTGCTGATATGTTGTCACAGTAGACAATAGTGGCCTGCTCAATAGGCCTGTGTAGCTCGGAGAGTAACTGCCGAATCCAGATTGTATCTGCAACGGCATGTGCCACAGCGCGATACTCAGCCTCGGCCGACGAACGTGAGACTGTAACCTGTCTTTTCGAAGACCAAGAAATCAAATTGTTACCAAGAAAAACACAAAAACCGAAAGTGGACCTTCGAGTGTCAGGACAACCAGCCCAGTCTGCATCAGAGTATGCGGTAAGCGAGTTTGGAGAAGAATTATTGAGGTGGAGACCATGATTGAGAGTTCCTTTTAAATACCGAAGAATGCGTTTAACATGATTATAGTGAGGAACCCGGGGATCATGCATATAGAGACATGCTTGTTGAACAGCAAAAGAGATTTCAGGACGAGTAATGGTGAGATATTGGAGAGCACCTGTTAGGCTACGATAGAGAGTAGGATCGGGAAAGGGTTCACCGGTAGCCGAAAGTTTAAAACTAGTATCGACAGGAGTGCGAGATGATTGACAGTCAAGCATACCAGCACGATTAAGAAGATCAAGAATATACTGGCGTTGGGAAAGAAAAAGGCTGGAGGAATCTCGAACAACAGCAATGCCTAAGAAATGATGAAGGAGTCCTAGGTCAGTCATAGAAAATTCAGATCTAAGAAGAGAGACAATATGATCTAAGAACTTTTGAGAGGAGGTGGTAAGAATGATATCATCTACATAGAGAAGTAAATAGGCAGTGTCAGAAGTTTGATGATACACAAAAAGAGAGGTGTCGGAGAGAGATGGAGTGAAGCCTATTGTTTGAATGAAGGAGGAGAAGCGTTGAAACCAAGCTCGTGGGGCCTGTTTAAGACCGTAGAGAGATTTCTGAAGAAGACATACATGAGTTGGAAAGGATGGATTTTCAAAACCCAGAGGTTGCTAGCAGTAGACAGTTTCTTGAAGGGAACCATGGAGGAAATCATTTTTAACATCAAGTTGGTGAATGGGCCATGAAGAAGAGACATCAACACTAAGAACGGTGCGAATGGTGCTAGGTTTAACAACAGGAGAGAAGGTTTCTTCGTAATCAATTCCTTGTTGCTGAGAAAAACCACGACAAACCCACCTGGCTTTATATCGTGAGAGGCTCCCATCGGAGTGGAACTTTTGGCGAAAAATCCATTTGCCAGAAACAATATTTGTATTGGGAGGACGAGGAACAAGTTGCCAGGTGTTGTTTTGAAGTAAAGCATTATATTCTTCTTGCATGGCAGCGGCCCAATTGGGATCAAGTAGAGCAGTTTTGTAATTCTTTGGAAGAGAAGTGAGAGATACGGAGGTATGAAGGTTTGGGCGGTCTTGGGGTTGATGAAATCCTGATTTGGCCCTAGTACGCATGCGATGATCATTAATCGGGGCTGCTGTAGGAATAGCACGAGGGGGTAAGGTGGGTACTGGTGAGTCCGGCGCAGCGGAAGAGTCGGACGAAGGAGTAGGGCTGGGTGGTGGAGTGGGAGCAGGGGCCAGGGGTGTTGGGGAGGGA
>NC_057796.1:32078526-32086776 GCF_018294505.1 Triticum aestivum | reverse complement strand
TAGGGCTGGGTGGTGGAGTGGGAGCAGGGCTGGGTGGTGGAGTGGGAGTAGGGGCCGGGGGTGTTGGGGAGGGAGCAGGGGCCGGGGGTGTTGGGGACGTCTCGGCTGGGGTGAGTGTATGGTTGGGATTGGCTATGGTGGGTGTTAATGGTGGTGGTGATAAGTTGTGTTCGGCAGGTAGGGGAGTATATAGTTGGAAAGGACGGGGAGAGGGGGTGTTTGCGGAGCTAGGGGTGTTGGATGGTGTAGTAGTGCGTTGTGAGAAAGGAAAAATGTGCTCAGCAAACGTGACATGACGAGAGACATGAACGTGTCCGGTGTGAAGGTCGAGACAGTGATAGCCTTTGTGCTCGTCAGAGAAGCCGAGAAAAGCACATGGGATAGAGCGTGGTGACAATTTATTTGCAGAAGTGGCGTAGGCATTGGGAAAACAGAGAGCCGAAAACACGAACCACGGAGTAGTCGGGGTGGGAAAGAAAGAGGGAATAATAGGGAGTAGTGTTGGGTTTAGTTTTAGAAGGTCGAATATTTAGAAGGAAGGTGGCCATGTGTAGGGCTTCAGCCCAAAACTTGGGAGGCATAGATGATTGAATGAGGAGAGTGCGAACTATATCATTGAGGGTGCAAAGAGAGCGTTCTGCTTTACCATTTTGAGGGGATGTGTAGGGACATGAGAACCTAAGCAGGATGCCATGTTGTAAGAAGAAAGTATGATTTTTAATGTTATCAAACTCGCGACCATTGTCACATTGGATAAAGCGAATTGGGAGGAAGAAGTGAACAGACACATAGCGTTGAAAATTAAGGAAAAGAGAATGGACCTCGGATTTGTTGCATAGAGGAAAAGTCCAGACAAAGTGGGTGAAATCATCGAGGATAACAAGGTAGTATTTAAAACCCGAAACACTTGCAATGGGAGAGGTCCATAAATCACAATGTAGTAATTCAAAAGGATAAGTGCTACAAGAACTAGAGGAACTAAAGGGAAGACGCACATGTTTGCCTAATTGACAAGACTCGCAAAACACAGAATTATGAGAGTCCCTATTACATGGTATGGTAAATTCACTAAGCATAGAAGTTAAGACGGCGGGGTTGGGATGGCCCAAGCGATGATGCCAGAGATCGACGAAGGCCAGCATGGATGTTGGAGGGGTGGCGGCAGGAACTCCATTAAGAGAATAAAGATCACCGGAGCTATTGAAGCGAGCGATCTCGGCCTTGGTCAGGTAATCCTTCACAGATAAACCAAAAGGGTCAAATTCAGCCGAAACTAGATTGTCGCAAGTAAATTAGCGAACAGAGATAAGATTTTTAATGAGGGCGGGTGCAACTAGAACATCGCGAAGTAAAAGAGGTTTGGTGGAAGAGGGAAGTTGAGCCTGACCAACTCAATATATAGGAATAGATGATCCATCTCCAAGGATAATGGAAGGGAAAGGAGATTTAGTGCAAGAAAATAACCAATTACTAGATGCAGACATATGACTAGAGGCCCCTGAATCAAAGATCCAATCCGTACCTGAGTTTCCTTGTGCAGCAAAGTTATTCATGGCCTGGAGAAAGGCAGCTTGATCCCAGCTCGGCGTCGCAGGTGAGGGTGGCGTCGGAAGCAGTGCCGGCGGATACGATGGTGAAGGCAGTAGGGCCGGCTGGGGAGTGTAGTAGGCATTGGCCGGCTGTGGTGGGGGTGGCGTCGGGAGCAGGGCCGGCTGAGGTGTGTAGTAGGCGCCGCCGTCGGTGGTGTAATGACCATAAGGAGCATACATCGGTGCGGCGTGATAGGCATTGGCCGGCTGTCGGGGGTTGAGAACCCCGGGAGCACCAGTAGGCAGCCGAAGGCCGGGTTGCCAGGCACCTGAGTATGCCGGCGGAGCACCGAGGGTGGATGGAGCGGACCAGTGCATGGGCCATGCTTGAACAAGCCCCGTCGAAGGATCATGAGGAGGCCGCCATGCAACCGCAGATGGAGCACTGGTGGGTGGTGCAGGACTCGGTGCTGGTGATGTCATAGGCGGAACCGAATGAGTCGACGGCGGCCTGTAGATAGGGTTTTTGCCGCGGTAGTTCGGACTAGGACGCCAGCCTGGGGGCGGTTGAACAGATGATGATGCGGACGGCCCGGCGGCTGGAGCCGGCCTGGAAGGCGGCGCTGGTGTAGACGATAGACGAGGACGAGCCGCAACATGAAAGACCTTGGGGCGAGAGTCCTTGCAAGCTTGTGTTTCCGCCGCGAGTTGTAGCAAGGAACGAACTTCAGCGAAGGTAGGAGGGGGCCGTATCATCGGTATGAACGAGGCTTGCTTGTCAAAGTCTTTGCTGAGGCCGACGACGACGATATTGATTAGCTGTGAGTCGCTAACTGTATCGCCGAGTTCACGGAGCTCATCACCAATGGTCTTAACGCGCTGGCAGAACAGGTTCACAGGGGCGTCTTCTTGCACCATATTGTGAAGCTCGGTGTGGAGAGCGTTTTTCCGAGCGTCGGTGTTGCTTTGGAAGAGCTGACGGAGGGAGTGCCAGATGTTGGCAGCGGTGGCGCCATCGTGATCGAGCATGTTGAAGATCTCGGTGGTGATGCGGGTGTAGAACCACTGGACGATCGCGAGATCGTCTTTCAACCATTGCGGATCGTCGGGGCGGGGAAGACAGTTGGCGGCGACATGCGAGCGCAGGTTGCAGCGGCCGAGGTGGAGATCGAAGAGATGTCTCCAATGGTAGTAGTTGTGGGCGGTGAGATCAAGAACTATGGGGATGTAGGGGCTGACATCGGAGATTGTGTCAACAAGAGATATTGGTGCGGCGAGGATGGGTGCAGGGTAGTTTTGTGGAGCTATGGTGAGGGCCAAGAGAGAAGCGGCCGCGGCGTTGGCAGCCTTGGGATGAGTGCGGCCCGGCGCTCGAAGTAGCCGGGCGGCGGCGGCGGCGGTGGCGTTGGCGGAGCCATACCCTAAACCCTGGGACCGGTATCTGATACCATGAAAGCTGAATAAAACTATTGCTTATTGATGATTTGGTGTGGCATACAAGAGTATATAAGAGGGTACAAACCGAGTTGGGGTAGGGCTACAAAACTGACTTGGACTAGAAGTCGTATACATAATGACTACTCTAACAGACCTGCGTGCGGGCACCTTCCTTGGTGGGGAGAAGAGAGACGATACTGCAGAGTACGGCGTTCGGGAGGCGGCCGATGTGATCGACACTCCCCGCATCATCGACGTCTCCGCTCCCTGGTGAATTTTGGTCCACGTCGATGATCTGGAACTTACATTTGTTGGATGCTTGCAATGGCGCCGGCATCACCCCAACTGCAGTCACCGTCGCAGGCGCTGACACCTTGTAATTTAACGCCACAGCAGCAGACTTACGCTTCTTGGAAGCTTGCGTCGCCACCGCCGCAGCGGCCGCTGGCCCCCTTGCATTCGCCGCCAAAGGCGCTGCCTCCTCGGCATTTATTGGCTCCGTCGGCTGCCCTGCAGTCGCCGCCGCAGGTGCTGTCTCATCGGCATCCAATGCCGCATCCGCAAACCTACGCTTCTGGGAAGCTTGCATAGCTGCCACCGCAGCGGTCGCCGCCTGGCCTGCAGTGGCCGCCACAGCCGCTGCCTCCTCGGCATCCAAGGCCGCAGCAGAGGCCCTCACGGCTACCTCCCTGGTGTTTAATGCCGCAGCAGAGGCCACCGCAGCCGCCTCCTTGGCGTTTAAAGCCGCAGCCGAAGCCGCCGCAGCCGCGTCCTTGGCCACATCCGCCGCCTCCTTTGCAGTCACCGCAGCCGCCGCCGCGTCCTTGGCAGCAGCCGCTGCCGCAACCGAAGCGGCCAAGGCCGCGTCCTTGGCTGCCGCCGCCCCGATGGCTGGCGAGAGAGACACGGGAGGGTTTGGTCCACTGGAAAAAATAGCGTGCTATAGCGTCGCTAATAGCACGCTATAGCGTATTGAGAATTGCCTCGCTAAATATATCGGTGTACAATGTCTCGCTAATAGCACGCTATAGCACGATAATAGCATATTTTGAGGTCGCCGCTATTTTGCTGTAGCGTGCTATTTTTTTCATTGGTTTGGTCTGGTTGGGGATTTCGGGAATGGGGAAAAATCGAGGGCCCTGGAATCGAGCGCCGGCCGGGAATAGAGAGGTGGGGAGGGTCGACCGAGACGCGGGGGTACTTGAGGGAGGGGAGGGGCGCCGGGCGGCGGCCGGGAACGTGAGGGGCGGCGGCGGCAGCGGAGCCGGCTCCTCTGACTTGCAGGAGCAAAGGTAGGTAAGAGCATCTCCAACAGCCGCCGAACGCGCCGCCCGCTAAAAAACTACTTTGCCGCGCGCTCATCGCCTGATTTGGCGCGGCGCGCAATGCTGGCTCCAGCAGCCGCGCTAAAATGCACAGCGCGCGCAGCTCCAGCAGTGCGCAAAAATGCAGCACGCGCGACTCTCGCACAAACAACATATGCATTCCAAAACATAAACAAAAAGATCAAACACAAAAAAATAAATCAAAATAAATAGTTCAATTTCGTTATTACAACTCAAACAAACAGTTTATCGTTCAATACAACAAATAGTGCAATAAACACAACAAATAGTTCAACAATACAATATCGAACGCACAAATCATGATGCTCTTTGTCGTCCATTCCATGCCCACCACTCCTCAATGAGATCCTTCTGAAGATCATTATGCGCCGCGGAACGTCGAATGGCATGATAGGAGGCAACAAAACGGGCCACCCTTTGAGCCCTCCATCGCACTCGCACGGGATGTCCCAAGAGCTCATACTGAGAGTAGTCTACATCTTGGTCACGCTCATTCTCGATGATCATGTTATGCATTTTCTGATGTACCAAAGCATTTTCTGATCCCAAAATCTAGCCGGTCCTCTCACAATAGCAAATTGGGCTTGCAAAATCCCAAAAGCTCTCTCCACATCTTTTCTAGCCGCCGCCTGAGCATTGTGGAAATCAAGATTTTTCTTACCTTTCGGCTTTTTCAACGGCTTGACAAAGGTTTGCCACTTTGGATAGATGCCATCCGCTAGATAATAGCCATAGTTGTATGTATGGCCATTTGCTACAAACTGCACCGGTGGCAACTCACCATTTGCAATCTTATTCATCAGTGGTGACCGGTTGACAACATTGATGTCATTCAAAGATCCAGGCATTCCAAAGAATGCATGCCAAATCCAAGTCTCTTGATCGGCCACCGCTTAAAGGATTATAGTGGAACCTTTTTTGGCCGTGGAATTGCCCATGCCATGCCTTTGGACAATTCTTCCAACTCCAATGCATGCAATCTATTGAGCCAAGCATGCCAGGAAAGCCGCGAGCTTTGTTCATCGCCAATAGCCTTGCGGCGTCTTCAGCATTGGGAGATCTCAAATACTCCTCGCCAAACACTTGCACAACTCCGACGAAGCGCTTGACACACATGATGGCTTGGATCTCACCCATAGCCAAGTGATCATCAACTAGATCAGCCGGTATACCGTATGCCAACATACGCAAAGCGGCTGTCACCTTCTGAAAGGTGCTATGCCCGAGCTCTCTGGCGGCATTCCTCCTTTGCTGAAAAAAGCGGTCATGGCTCGCTAGTTTCTCTGCAATGCGCCTGAACAACTCGGTGCTCATCCTAAACCGGCGACGAAAATACGACTCGGGGTATGTGGGATTCTCCGCAAAATAATGCCTGATCAATCTGTTGTGGGCATCGATCCTATCCCTCCAAATTTTCTGCCGACCCATAACCGAACCACCGTGCTTTGGTTTTTTATTGATATGCATAGCTAGGATCATTGCAAGATCCTCCCCCTCTTCCATATCAAATTATTCTTCGGAAGAATCATACGACGAACTCATCTACAATATTCAATACTATGCTATAAAAACTACAATCAACATGCACCAAATTCATGGCTTTTGAGCAATACATACCTTCTAGGCGTTTTGTCGAACACCTTGCGGGCGCCGAGCGGCAGCGAGCGCTGTACGCCGGAGGACGGACGCGCGCGAGGGGCGGTGGGACTAGAGGGGGGCGGAGAAGCCGCCGCGTGGCGGGGATAGGCCGGGGAAGCGCCGAAACGGTCGCCGGGTGGCGCGGTCGGCGGCGGCGGCGCGGCTGGATGGGGGTGGGAGTTGCGAGCGAGCGTGCGAGAGTCCAGCGCGCGGGAGCGGGCGCAACAAATAAGCGGCGTGTGATTGAGTTTCGGCCCGCGCGCTGAACTACATATGTCGCGCGCGCTATTTTTGCGTGCCCGCTGGAGCAACTATACCGGTTGCGCGCGGGCTAAAACGGGCAATTTTGCGGCGCGGCGCTAGTTTGGCGCGGCTGTTGGAGATGCTCTAAGCTATAGTGGTCTTATGTGTACAATAGCGAAGGGAAGTTAGAGAGTAAAGCAGTGTAGACAGATAATTTGCAATACGATGTATTGATTGGGATGCTGGAGCACGCATATATAATACAACGGAAGGCCTCTACCTCAACTATACAAGACTAGGAGGTGAGCCACAACTCCAATACACGTGCACTACAAAATACATACTCAACACACCCCGCAGTCGAAGCGTTGCCGGAGACACAGAGACTGGACCGAAACTCTTCAAAGACGGGAGTAGGCAATCCCTTAGTCATCACATCAGCAAACTGTTGCGTTGTCGGCACGTGGAGAGCCCGAACACGTCCAAGGGCAACCGGCTCGCGCATGAAGTGAATATCGAACTCAATATGCTTCGTCCGTCGATGGTGCACCGGGTTGGCGAAGAGGTAGACCGCGCTGACGTTATCATAGTAGACAAGAGTGGCCTTGTGAACATCACAAAGCAACTCCTGGAGCAGCTGACGTATCCAAGACCACTCGGCCACAGCATTGGCCACGACGCGATACTCTGCCTAGGCGCTGGAGCGGGAGACCGTGGGCTGCCACTTCGATGACCAAGAGATCAACGAGGGCCCAAGGTAGACGCAGTAGCCTGACGTAGAGCGTCGCGTGTCGGGGCAGCCAGCCCAGTCAACATCCGAGTAGGCCACGAGGTCGGTGGAGGCGGAGGCCGTCAGGGTGAGTCCCAAGGACATGGTGCCTCGTATGTAACGGAGAATACGCTTCACCAGAGTCCAGTGAGAGTCACGCGGGGCGTGCATATGGAGGCACACCTGCTGAACAGCATACTGCAGGTCGGGGCGAGTCAGCGTCAAGTATTGTAAAGCACCGACGATAGAGCGATAAAACGCTCCATCGGACGCGAGAGACCCCTCCAGAGCAGAGACCTTCGCCTTCGTGTCGACGGGGGTGGGTGCCGGCTTGCAGTTAAGCATACCGGCACGCTGAAGGAGCTCGTGGGCGTACTTCTGCTGAGGCAGAAAGAAACTGTCAGCCCGACGGATCACCTCGACGCCAAGAAAGTAGTGCAGGGGTCCCAAGTCCTTGAGGGCAAACTCGTCACGAAGACGAGCAGTCAGCCGCTGAAGGAGATCGGGGCGGACGCCGTGAGGATGATGTCGTCGACGTAGAGCAGCAGATATGCAGTGTCAGCTCCCTGACGATACACAAAGAGTGAGGCATCGGAGCGAGTGGACCGAAAGCCCAGAGACTGCAGGAAGACTGCGATACGCTGGTACCAAGCCCGAGGCGCCTGATTCAACCCGTACAGAGAGCGGGAGAGCAAGCACACGAAGTCAGGGTGCTCGGTGTGGACGAAACTAGTAGGCTGCTCACAGAACACCTGCTCGGCGAGATGACCGTGCAAGAAGGCGTTGGGAACGTCCAACTGATGCACATGCCAGGCGCGCGAGACGGCCAGCTGAAGGACGGCGCGGATCGTGCCCGGTTTCAAAACCGGGGCAAAGGTGTCGGTGAAGTCCATGCCCGTGCGCTGCCGAAAACCACGAACCACCCATCGAGCCTTGTAGCGCTCGAGAGAACCGTCCGGGCTAGTCTTGTGGCGAAACACCCACTTGCCAAAGATGATGTTCGCACGGAGGGGTTGCGGAACAAGCTGCCACGTGCGGTTGCGCTGTAGGGCGTCCAACTCCTCCTGCATCGCAGCCAGCCAATGGGGATCCCGAAGGGCGGCACGAGCGGAGGTGGGGATGGGTGATGGCGTCGATGTCGAGGCAGCGCACGCATACTCGTCGAAGGAGTAGCGCGTGCTCGGCTGATGCACTCCTGCACGGGCACGGGTAACCGGGCCGGGGAGGGCGGCGGGTGCCGCGGCAGCGGGGGCCACAGCGGCGTCGGGGGCCGCGGCCACAACAGGGG
>NC_057796.1:32036487-32078128 GCF_018294505.1 Triticum aestivum | reverse complement strand
CCGGGGCCCGGTCGGACTCAACCTCGGGTGAGGGAGTCGAGAACCCAGGAGGGGGCGGCAGAAGGCACCAGGCCGGGGGGGGGCGCCGGGGGGTGTCGCCGCGCATCGCACCAGGTGGCGGGCGCGGAGGCCAGAGCCGAAGGATGCTGCGGTCGGAGGAACCTGAAAAAAAGGAAACACCGTCTTGACGAAGTACACGTGCCTCGAGGTGTACACACAATGAGTGATAGGATCATTGTACCGGTAACCTTTGGTGTTGGGAGGGTAGCCAAGGAAGATGCATGGGACGGAGCGGGGTGCAAGCTTGTGTGGCGTGGTGGACGCGGTGCTAGGATAACAGAGACACCCAAATATGCGAAGACCATCATAGGACGGTGGTGTACCGAAAAGAAGGTGGTGAGGGGCGTAGTTCCATCACGGACGACACGGACGAATGTTGACTAAGAGAGAGGCGGTGGCAAGGGCATCGGGCCAGAATCGAGCGGGAACGTTAGCGTGAAAGAGCAATGTGCGAACGCAGTCATTAAGAGTGCGGAGAATGCGCTCGGCGCGGCCGTTCTGCTGTGAAGTGTAGGGGCAAGTCAGACGGAAGGTGGTGCCGTGAGAGGCGAGAAGGGAGCGAAGAGCTATGTTGTCAAACTATTTTCCGTTATCAGTTTGGAGTGCAAGTATGGGGCGACCGAACTGAGTGGTGACGTAGGAATAAAAGGTGGTGAGTGTGGCTAAAGCATCGGATTTACGAGGAAGAGGAAAAATCCACACATAATGAGAATAATCATCTAAAATCACCAAATAGTATAGATAGCCCGTGTTACTCGCAACAGAAGACGTCCAAACATCACTATGAATCAACTGAAATGGAAAAGAGGAAACTGAAGTAGATGCACTAAAGGGAAGACGCACGTGGTTGCCCAAACGACAAGCCTCACAAGTATGCTCGTCGAGCTTATTACATGAGAAAGAAAAACTCCTAAGAATCTGACGCAAAACGACGGGGTTGGGGTGGCCCAAGCGAGCATGCAAAAGGTCGACGCCGCCGGAGAGAACGACGGGTGTGAAAGTGGAGGTGCCGGCGTGCATGGGATAAAGCTCGTCAGGGCTATCATAGCGGTGAAGCACCATCCGGGTACGGGCGTCCTTCACAGAAAAACCAACACCGTCAAATTCAACAGTAAGAGGATTCTCACGAGTAAGACGACGAACAAAGACTAAGCTAGTGACTAAGTCAGGTGAAAGAAGAACGTTAGACATAGTGATAGGTGTAGAACTAGAAGGAAAACTAGTGCTACCGACATGGGTGATGGTTAAAGAGGAACCGTTGCCAATGGTGATGCGAGTGGGAGTGTGAACGGGAGTGGAGGAGGAAAGGTTACCGGTATGAGCTGTCATGTGCGCAGTAGCATCTGAGTTCATGTACCAGTCGCCTCCACTGCCATAGTTGCTCGACGACGGTGCCGAGTGTAGGGCGGCCAGGAGGGCTGGATCCCATGGTGCAGGTGCCGGCGGCGGTAGCTGGCCTCCATAGGGTGGCGTCTGCGTACCGAGGGGTGGCGGCGCGAGCGGGGCACCATAGGGCTGGTAGTGGGCGCCGACGAACGCCTGGTGGCCCGCTGGACGGGGGCCAAGGAGACCCGGTGCAGGAGCCCGTGGGATGGGCATATGATAGGCGTGGACGACGCCCGTCCACGGGTTCTGTCCGGTGGCCCACGGAGGAGGCGGCTACTGGACGTGGGGCACCCCCTACACCCTGCGCCTGCTGCTGCTGCTGGCGGCGGCCCCCGCCACCCCGCCGGTTGCGCCGGCCCCCGCCACCCCGCCGGTTGCGCCGGCCTCCGCCACCTTGCGGCTGCTGGGGAGGCGCTGGGGACGCGGCCGGAGCGGGTGGCAGTGGGTAGTAGCCGGCGGGTGCTGGCGGGGCGGACTGGCGGGGGGCGGCCGGAGGAGCAGGGTCGCCGCGGGTGGTACCGATGACGAGAGCGGTGTGCTGGACCCGCTACTTCAGCTTCGTCATCCGGCGCTCCTCAAGTTTGAGGTACGCGACGACGAGCTGGAAGGTGGGTTGCGGCAGCAGGGTGAGGTTGGACGCCGCGTTACCAAAGTCCTCATAAAGCCCGGTGGTGAGGGTGCTCAGCATGAGGTCGTCAGAGACCTTAGCGCCGATGTCGCGAAGCTCGTCGGCGAGCATCTTGAGCCTCATGCAGTACTCGTCGATGGTGGAGTTGTCCTGGTGACAGCCGAAGAACTCCTGCTGCAAGAAAACAAGGCGCTGGAGTTTGTTGTCGGTGAAGAGCGCGTTGATCTTGGCCCACACGATGCAGGCGTCGTCGTCCTTGGCGACGACCGTGTGGAAGATGTCCTTCGAGACTGTCTGGTAGAACCAACGGATGATCGTGGCCTCGATGGCGGACCACTCCGGATCGCCGCGCATGTACGCGCTGTCCACAGAACCATCGATATGCTCGGTGAGATAGTACTCGCGGAAGACGAGGTTGAAGTAGGTCTTCCACGTGTAGTACGACGTGCTGGAGCTGTCGAGACGGATGGGGACCCGGGCCGCAATATTGAGGTCACGGATGGCGGCGGCGGAGGGCTCAGGACCAGCGAACGGGTTGGACGAGTGGGTGGTGGAGGAGCCGGGGGAGGAGGGCCACGACATGGCAGTGACGTGTGGGGTAGCGGCTAGGGTTAGGGTTGGTGATGCGGAGCATCCTATGGACATCACCATGTCAAGAGTCCGTTCGGCGAGTGACATGTGCGACATCTTCTTCACATACACAAAGGTGAATCATCTCCTTTACACGTGCTCAATTGACACCTTCGAGGATGGTATACTACTTGACACTCCACTCGTGTGCATGCATAGGTATTGTCGGAACACTACAGACAACGAGGAGGAGTGCGAGCACCAAGGAACAACTACACCATCCATGAGGGAAGCCTGCAAGCGACGACGGAAGAAGACGGAGCTGCTGAAGCTACAACGGCTGGACATCCGGGCAAGAGGCCGGACATCCGGCGCCTGTGCAGCCGCCCAACAACTGCACCAACAGACGGCCGAAGCATCAGCGGCCGGACATCCAGCTCATGGGCCCGGACATCCGGCGCGATGCCACAGCCCGGACATCCGGCCTTCCCCCGGAAATCCGGCATCAACAACATGAGCCAACAGAAGGCCACCCCGCTCGGGCCGGACATCTGGCCAACCGCCCCGGACATCCGGCGTCTCACGAGAGCCTGGACATCGGACGCCTGCCTGCGCGCAGCCACGGGCCAGAGGCCCATGTATCCCTTTCCCACTTACCCCTTCGTGGCTTAGACTATATATACTCCTTCCCCTCCTCCTAGTTAGGGTTAGCAAAGTGATAGCTCATTTGTGTGTGAGCTTTGCTCCTACCTTCCTCTACTCTAGAGAGAGAGAGAGAGAGAGACTACTCCTTATGGAGGCCAAGACCTCCATCTAGGAGAACATCCTGCGGGATATATCATCAAGACCCCCTCTTGGGCGGCCCCATTCAAGACCTCCTCATGGAGATGAACTTTACCTTGTATCTTTCCCTTTGTTGTTCATGTACCTTGTGGATCTTGTGTGTTTGATTTTCTAGTGGATGTGTGATTGGACTTGTTCTTGAGTGTTTCCCCTTGTGATTTCTCTCCGTTCTTCCCCGTGTTCTTCGTGTTCTTCGCGGGATCCGCTCCTTTCGTGAAAGATCGGCCGTATAGGGTACCACCCTACATCATCTTGGATCAGAGCCAGCTTGTCTCATGATATCTTGGTATCATGAGCCACGTTGATCACTGATGACCCACAAGTATAGGGGATCTATCGTAGTCCTTTCGATAAGTAAGAGTGTCAAACCCAACGAGGAGCAGAAGGAAATGATAAGCGGTTTTCAGCAAGGTATTCTCTGCAAGCACTGAAATTATAGGTAACAGATAGTTTTGTGATAAGATAATTGGTAACGATCAACAAGTAACAAAAGTAAATAAAGTGCAGCAAGGTGGCCCAATCCTTTTTGTAGCAAAGGACAAGCCTGGACAAACTCTTATATAGAGAAAAGCGCTCCCGAGGACACATGGGAATTATTGTCAAGCTAGTTTCATCACGTACATATGATTCGCGTCCAGTACTTTGATAATTTGATACGTGGGTGGACCGGTGCTTGGGTGCTGCCCTTACTTGAACAAGCATCCCACTTATGATTAACCTCTATTGCAAGCATCCGCAACTATAACAAAAGTATTAAGGTAAACCTAACCATAGCATGAAACATATGGATCCAAATCAGCCCCTTACGAAGAAACGCATAAACTATGGTTTAAGCTTCTGTCACTCTAGCAACCCATCATCTACTTATTACTTCCCAATGCCTTCCTCTAGGCCCAAATAATGGTGAAGTGTTATGTAGTCGACGTTCACATAACACCACTATAGGAGAGACAAAGCATATTCATGTTCATAATCAGAGGGGTATTAATATGAATATAGGATCTGAACATATGATCTTCCACCAAATAAACCAACTAGCATCAACTACAAGGAGTAATCAACACTACTAGCAACCTACAGGTACCAATCCCAGACTTAGAGACAAGAATTGGATACAAGAGATGAACTAGGGTTTGAGAGGAGATGGTGTTGGTGAAGATGTTCATGGAGATTGCCCTCTTCCGATGAGAGGAGCATTGGTGATGACGACGGCGATGATTTCCCCGTCCCGGAGTGAAGTGTCCCCGGCAGAACAGCTCTGCCGGAGCCCTAGATTGGTTCCGCCTCGTGGCGGCGGAGTCTCGTCCCGAAAGCTTTCTTATGATTTTTCTTCGGACGAAAGACTTCATATAGCAGAAGATGGGCACCGGAGGGCCAACAGGGGGCCCACGAGGCAGGGAGCGTGCCCAGGGGGGTAGGGCGCGCCCCGCACCCTCATGGCCAGGGTGTGGGCCCCCTCAGGTATTGCTTCCGCTCAGTATTTTTTATTATTTCCAAAAATAACTTTCGTGGAGTTTCAGGACTTTTGGAGTTGTGCAGAATAGGTCTCTAATATTTTCTCCTTTTCCAGCCCAGAATTCCAGCTGCCGGCATTCTCCCTCCTTATGTAAGCCTTGTAAAATAAGAGAGAATAGGCATAAATATTGTGACATAATGTGTAATAACAGCCCATAATGCAATAAATATCGATCTAAAAGCATGATGCAAAATGGACGTATCAACTCCCCCAAGCTTAGACCTCACTTGTCCTCAAGCGGAAGCCGATAACGATAAATATGTCCACATGTTTAGAGGTAGAGGTGTCGATAAAATAAAATATGGACATGAGGGCATCATGATTATTTTCATAACAGCAACATATATGGATAGTGTCATATGATCTCTTATGCTCAAGTAATAATCTATTCACAACACAAAGTATGAATCAAAAACTTTATTGAGAACTAACAAACTATAATCTCAGTCATTGAAGCAATTGCAATCTATCATAACATCAGAAAGAGTCTATGTCAGAGCTTTTCAGCAAGTCCACATACTCAACTATCATTTAATTTAGTCTTTCACAATTGCTAACACTCACGCAATACTTGTGGTTACAGAGTTTTAATCGGACACAGAGAAAGATAGGGGCTTATAGTTTCGCCTCCCAACCTTTTACCTCAAGGGTAATGTCAACAATAATAACTCATGCTATACGCTTTCAAGGTTGGATGCACAAAATCTTAATGCGAAAGAACGTCACTTTATATTGCCACTTGTGATATGAACCTTTATTATGCAGTCCGTCACTTTTATTTCTTCCACATCACAAGATCGTATAAAGCTTATTTCCTCCACACCAGTCAATCATACATATTTAGAGAGCAATTTTTATTGCTTGCACCGATGACAACTTACTTGAAGGATCTTACTCAATCCATAGGTAGGTATGGTGGACTCTTATGGCAAAACTGGGTTTAAGGGTATTTGGAAGCACAAGTAGTATCTCTACTTGGTGCAAAGAATTTGGCTAGCATGAGGGGGAAAGGCAAGCTCAACATGTTGGATGATCCATGACAATATACTTTATCTCAGATATAAGAAAACATAGCCCATTACGTTGTCTTCCTTGTCCAACATCAACTCTTTAGCATGTCATTTTTAATGAGTGCTCACAATCATAAAAGATGTCCAAGATAGTATATTTATATGTGAAACCTCTCTTTCTTTATTACTTCCTATTAATTTCAACGACGACCAAAGCTATGTTTGTCAACTCTCAACAATTTTTAATCATCATACCCTTAAGATCAATATGATCTCTTTGTTTATTTTTATTTTTTTCTCTTTTCTTTTATTCCCTCAAGATCATAGCAAAATAATCAAGCCCTTGACTCAACACTAATCTTTATTATATATAGCTCATGGACTCGATTACATAGAAGGATCATAAAGCAAAACTCGAAACTAGATCATACCAAAACTTTATTCTACTAGATCAAGATACTACTAAAAAGGATCGAACTAAGAAAAATGGTAAAGATAGGAGTGTGATGGTGATACGATACCGGGGCATCTCCCCCAAGCTTGGCAGTTGCCAAGGGGAGTGCCCATACCCATGTGGTTATGTCTCCTTCCTCGGAAGTGGTGGTGATGGGGTTGTTGATGAAGCAGGCTTGTCGTCCGTCTTCCAAGGCATGGGCTCACCATCATAGAAGGATGATCGAGTCTCCGGGATCCTCAAATCTGCAGCCAAACTCATTCTCTTGAATCTATATTCATATTCACAGTTTTGGTTTTGCAGGTCATAGATTTGGGCTTGGAGGTGCTCGATTTTCTCGTGGAGCTTGAAGATGGCCTCCCCAATGTCCTTGGCATCCAGCTTGTGGTCGTTGGTGAACTCCGTGATCATTATGTGA
This sequence comes from Triticum aestivum, assembly GCF_018294505.1. Taxonomy (NCBI): domain Eukaryota; kingdom Viridiplantae; phylum Streptophyta; class Magnoliopsida; order Poales; family Poaceae; genus Triticum; species Triticum aestivum. The sequence goes on along the minus strand of NC_057796.1, from coordinate 32,071,243 downwards.
TTGGAGTCAAGTCCATGCTCCACCATCTCCTGGCACTTGAAAACTTGTTGCTCCATTGCTTCAAGCCTTGTCTCCACACTTCCGGTCCTCCATGGTCCCTCAACATCGCGGATGTGCAGCAACCCATCAGGCATCTCAATGGTTTGAGGGTGTTGCAGCACCTCCGCGAGGTAGGGGTTGATGACCTTCTCAAAGAACTTGTCCTTGCGGGCGCTTGGAGACGTCATGGTGATCTAGATCTGTCAGAGAAACAGCTCGAAACGAAAACAGAGCATATTTGCGTGATACAGGAGTCAAAACCTTCGGGAGATTATATAACGAATTTTTACCGACCAAAATACGTATCGTGCAAGAAAACGGAGTCCGGAGAGTACACGAGGTGCCCACGAGGTAGGGGGGCGCGCCCAGTAGGGTAGGGCGCACCCTCCACCCTTGTGGAGGCCTCGTGTCCTTCCCGGACTGCTTCTTATTTTTCTATTTTTCTAAATATTCCAAAACGGAGAAAAATTGCCATTAGAACTGTTTTGGAGTCGGTTTACTTATCGTACCACATACCTATTCCTTTTCGGAGTCTGAAACGTTCCGGAAAGTGTCCCTTATGTATTCCTCCGGGGTTATGGTTTCAATAACATTAGTTTCAACATTTATAGGATTACCTGAGATATAATGTTTAATTCTTTGACCGTTTACCACCTTCGGATTTGTGCCTTTGAAGTTGTTGATTTTTATGGCACCGGAACGATAGACCTCCTCGATAACGTAAGGGCCTTCCCATTTAGAAAGAAGTTTTCCTGCAAAAAATCTTAAACAAGAGTTGTATAGCAATACATAGTCACCTACATTAAACTCACGCTTTTGTATCCTTTTGTCATGCCATCTTTTAACTTTTTCTTCAAACAATTTGGCATTCTCATAGGCTTGGGTTCTCCATTCATCAAGTGAGCTAATGTCAAATAACCTCTTCTCACCGGCAAGTTTGAAATCAAATTGAGCTCTTTAATAGCCCAATAAGCCTTATGTTCTAGTTCGAGAGGTAAGTGACATGCATTTCCATAAACCATTTTATACGGAGACATACCCATAGGATTTTTGTATGCAGTTCTATAAGCCCATAATGCATCATCCAGTTTCTTGGACCAATTCTTTCTAGATCTATTAACAGTCTTTTGCAAAATTAATTTGAGTTCTCTATTGCTCAATTCTACTTGACCACTAGACTGTGGGTGATAAGGGGATGCAATTATATGATTAACATCATATTTAGCAAGCATTTTTCGGAAAGCACCATGAATAAAATGTGAACCACCATCAGTCATTAAATATCTAGGGACTCCAAACCTCGGAAAAATAACTTCTTTCAGCATTTTAATAGAAGTGTTATGATCAGCACTACTAGTTAGAATAGCTTCTACCCACTAAGTAACATAATCAACAGCAACTAAAATATGTGTGTATCCATTAGAGGCAGCAAAAGGTCCCATGTAATCAAAGCCCCAAACATCAAATGGTTCAATAACAAGTGAATAATTCATAGGCATTTCTTGATGTCTACTAATATTACCAATTCTTTGGCATTCATCACAAGATAAAACAAACTTACGGGCATCCTTGAAGAGAGTAGGACAATAAAACCGGATTGCAATACCTTATGTGCAGTTCTGTCTCCAGCGTGGTGTCCTCCATAAGCCTCGGAGTGACACTTGCGTAGGATCTGTTCCTGTTCATGCTCAGGTACACAACGTCTAATAACACCATCTACTCCTTCTTTATAAAGATGTGGGTCATCCCAGAAGTAATGTCTTAAATCATAGAAAAACTTTTTCTTTTGCTAGTATGTGAAACTAGGTGGTATGAATTTAGCAACGATGTAATTAGCATAATCAACATACCATGGAGCAGTACGAGAGGCATTTATGACATTTAATTGTTCATCAGGAAAGCTATCATCAATAGGTAGTGGGTCATCAAGAACATTTTCTAACCTAGACAAGTTGTCTGCAACGGGGTTCTCAGCTCCCTTTCTATCAACAATATGTAAATCAAATTCTTGTAGCAGGAGAACCCATCTAATAAGTCTAGGTTTAGCATCTTTCTTTTCCATAAGATATTTAATAGCAGCATGATCAGTGTGAATAGTTACTTTAGAATCAACAATATAAGGTCTGAACTTATCACAAGAAAATACAACTGCTAAGAATTCTTTTTTAGTAGTAGCATAAACTCTCTGAGCATTGTCTAGAGTTTTACTAGCATATTGAATAACATTTAATTTCTTATCAACTCTTTGCCCTAGAACAACACCTACAGCATAATCACTAGCATCACACATGATTTCAAAGGGTAAATTCCAATCAGGTGGTTGAAAAATGGGTGCAGAGATCAATGCTTTCTTAAGTATTTCAAATGCTTCTACACAATCATCATCAAAGACAAATGGTATATCTTTTTGCAATAAATTAGTCAGAGGCCGAGAGATTTTTGAGAAGTCTTTAATGAACCTCCTATAAAAACCGGCGTGACCAAGGAAACTTCTTATACCTTTGATGTACTTGGGACATGGCATCTTTTCAATAGTATCAACCTTGGCTTTATCAACCTCAATACCTCTTTCAGAAACTTTATGCCCCAAGACAATACCTTCATTAACCATAAAGTGGCACTTCTCCCAATTCAAGACAAGGTTAGTTTCTTCACATCTCTGCAAAACTCGATCAAGGTTGCTTAGGGAATCATCAGAAGAGGATCCATAAACGGAGAAATCGTCCATGAAAACCTCACAAATCTTTTCACAAAAGTCAGAGAATATAGCCATCATGCATCTTTGGAAGGTAGCAGGTGCATTACATAAACCAAAAGGCATACGTCTATATGCAAAAGTACCAAAAGGGCAAGTAAAAGTGGTCTTTGATTGATCATCGGCTAACACAGGTATTTGAGAGAAACCAGAATAACCATCTAGAAAGCAAAAATGTGTATGTTTGGATAATCTTTCTAGCATTTGATCGATAAAAGGTAAGGGGTAATGATCCTTTTTGGTAGCTTTATTTAGTTTGCGGAAATCAATTACCATCCTATAACCTGTAATGATTCTTTGCGAAATCAATTCATCTTTATCATTAGGAACGACAGTAAATACCTCCCTTCTTAGGGACACAATGGACAGGACTTACCCACTGACTATCAGCAACGGGATAAATTATACCTGCCTCAAGGAGCTTTAGTATTTCCTTTCTTACCACTTCTTTCATCTTAGGATTCAGCCGTCGTTGATGATCACGAACTGGTTTGGCATCTTTCTCCAAATTTATTTTGTGTTGACATAGAGTGGGACTAATGCCCTTAAGATCATCAAGAGTATATCCAATAGCAGCACGGTGCTTCTTCAGAGTTTTCAATAATCTCTCTTCTTCATGCTCTAAAAGGTTAGCACTAATAATAACAGGATATATCTTTTTCTCATCAAGATAAGCATATTTAAGAGTATAAGGTACGGTTTAAGCTCAAACACGGGATCACCCTTGGGTGGAGGAGGATCCCCTAGGATTTCAACAGGCAAATTGTGTTTCATGATGGGTTCCTGTTTAAAGAATACTTCATCTATTTCCCTTCTTTCATTCATAAACATATCATTTTCATGGTCTAGCAAATATTGTTCTAAAGGATCACTAGGAGGTACGACAATAGAAGCAAGACCAATAATTTCATCCTTACTAGGCAATTCCTCTTCACGGTGTTGTCTACGAAATTTAGAAAAATTAAACTCATGAGACATATCACCTAGACCAATAGTAACAACATCCTTTTCGCAATCTATCCTAGCATTAACAGTGTTCAAGAAGGATCTACCAAATATAACGGGACAAAAGCTATCTTGTGGGGAACCAAGAACAAGAAAATCAGCAGGATATTTAGTTTTCCCACACAAGACTTCAACATCTCTAACAATTCCAATGGGTGATAGGGTATCTCTATTGGCAAGCTTGATGGTAACATCAATATCTTCTATCTCAGCAGGTGCAATATCATGCATAATTTCTTTGTATAAGTCATGAGGTATAGCACTAGCACTAGCACCCATATCACATAAGCCATGATAACAATGATCTCCTATTTTAACAGAAATAACAGGCATGCCTACCACCAGTCTATGTTTATCTTTAGCACAACGTTTGGCAATTCTAGCAGTTTCATCATAGAAATGAATAACATGCCCATCAGTATTATCAGACAAGAGATCTTTAACAATAGCAATATTAGGTTCAACTTTAAATTGCTCAGGAGGTGTATAGGTTCTAATATTGCTTTTACGAACCACAGTTGAAGCTTTAGCATGATCCTTTATTCTAACAGGGAAAGGTGGTTTCTCAACATAAGCGGTAGGAACAATAGGATCATTATACGTGATAGTCTTTTCTTCAACTTTAATAGGTGCAGCTACTTTTACTTCTATGGGAGGATGATATTTAAACCACTTCTCCTTAGGGAGATCAACGTAAGCAGCAAAAGATTCACAGAAAGAAGCTACTATCTCAGAGTCAAGTCCATATTTAGTGCTAAATTTATGAAAAACATCGGTATCCATAAAAGATTTAACACAATCAAACTTAGGTGTCATACCTGACTCCTTACCTTCGTCGAGATCCCAATCTTCAGAGTTGCGTTTAATTCTTTCCAATAAATCCCATTTGAATTCAATAGTCTTCATCATAAAAGAGCCAGCACAAGAAGTATCGAGCATGGTGCGATTGTTATCAGAAAGCCGAGCATAAATTTTATGAGTAATTATCTCTCTTGGGAGCTCATGATTGGGGCATGAATATAACATTGATTTAAGCCTCCCCCAAGCTTGAGCGATACTTTCCCCTTCGTGAGGCCAGAAATTATATATATAATTGCGATCACGATGAACAAGATGCATAGGATAAAACTTTTGATGAAATTCCAATTTCAATCGTTTGTAGTTCCATGATCCCATATCATCACATAGCCTGTACCATGTCAATGCATCTCCCTTAAAAGATAAAGGAAAGACCTTCTTCTTAATAACATCATCGGGCACACCTGCAAGCTTAAATAATCCACAAACTTCATCCACATAGATTAGGTGCTCATCAGGATGCATTGTTCCGTCTCTTGCAAAAGGATTAGCTAGCAGCTTTTCTATCATACCCGAAGGAATCTCAAAGTAGACATTTTCATCTTCAGTAGGTTCAGTAGGTTGAGGAGCAACTCTTTGCTCTACTGGTCGTGGTGAACATACCCCGAACAAGCCCCTCAGAGGATTACTTTCCATAGTAACAAGTGACAGTAAATTTCAGCACACTATATAAATTTTTCCTTACCAAATTCAACATACCAAAGGCGCTTCACTCCCCAGCAACGGCGCCAGAAAAGAGTCTTGATGACCCACAAGTATAGGGGATCTATCGTAGTCCTTTCGATAAGTAAGAGTGTCGAACCCAACGAGGAGCAGAAGGAAATGATAAGCGGTTTTCAACAAGGTATTCTCTGCAAGCACTGGAATTATAGGTAACAGATAGTTTTGTGATAAGATAATTCGCAATGAGCAACAAGTAACAAAAGTAAATAAAGTGCAGCAAGGTGGCCCAATCCTTTTTGTAGCAAAGGACAAGCCTGGACAAACTCTTATATAGAGAAAAGCGCTCCCGAGGACACATGGGAATTATCGTCAAGCTAGCTTTCATCACGCCCATATGATTCACGTTCGGTACTTTGATAATTTGGTACGTGGGTGGACCGGTGCTTGGGTGCTGCCCTTACTTGAACAAACATACCACTTATGATTAACCTCTATTGCAAGCATCCACAACTACAACAAAAGTATTAAGGTGAACCTAACCATAGGATGAAACATATGGATCCAAATCAGCCCCTTACGAAGCAACGCATAAACTAGGGCTTAAGCTTCTGTCACTCTAGCAACCCATCATCTACTTATTACTTCCCAATGCCTTCCTCTAGGCCCAAATAATGGTGAAGTGTTATGTAGTCGACGTTCACATAACACCACTAGAGGGGAGACAACATACATCTCATCAAAATATTGAACGAATACCAAATTCACATGACTACTAATAGCAAGACCTCTCCCATGTCCTCAGGAACAAACGTAACTACTCACAAAGCATATTCATGTTCATAATCGGAGGGGTATTAATATGAATATAGGATCTGAACATATGATCTTCCACCAAATAAACCAACTAGCATCAACTACAAGGAGTAATCAACACTACTAGCAACCTACAGGTACCAATCCCAGACTTAGAGACAAGAATTGGATACAAGAGATGGACTAGGGTTTGAGAGGAGATGGTGCTGGTGAAGATGTTGATGGAGATTGCCCTCTCTCGATGAGAGGAGCGTTGGTGATGACAATGGCGATGATTTCCCCCTCCCGGAGGTAAGTGTCCCCGGCAGAACAGCTCTGCCGGAGCCCTAGATTGGTTCCGCCAAGGTTCCGCCTCGTGGCGGTGGAGTCTCGTCCCGAAAGCTTTCTTATGATTTTTCTTCGGACGAAAGACTTCATATAGCAGAAGATGGGCACCGGAGGGCCAACAGGGGGCCCACGAGGCAGGGGGCGCACCCAGGGGGTAGGGCGCGCCCCCCACCCTCGTGGCGAGGGTGTGGGCCCCCTCAGGTATTTCTTCCACTCAGTATTTTTTATTGTTTCCAAAAATAACTTTCATGGAGTTTCAGGACTTTTGGAGTTGTGCAGAATAGGTCTATAATATTTGCTCCTTTTCCAGCCCAGAATTCCAGCTGCCGGCATTCTCCCTCCTTATGTAAACCTTGTAAAATAAGAGAGATCGAATATGCATAAGTATTGTGACATAATGTGTAATAACAGCCCATAATGCAATAAATATCGATATAAAAGCATGATGCAAATTGGACATATCAATCACGATTTCGGAGCCTCCCCGTTGTGTTTTCTAGCCTAGTTTTGTTGATTTTGTCCCAAATTCGAAAATTGTCCCAAAAATTAGCCCAATTTTTTTGTGATTTGTTGGTTTGATGATGTTTTGTTTATTTTGATCCATGGATTTGCTTGGTTTCGAGTGGATCTAGCATTTCCCCAAGTTTCTCCACTTTCCATCCACGAAATCTCTCCAATTTTGCCCTTGAAATCATCAATTTCCGCCCCCAAATCGAGTTTCTAAGTCCAAATCCCGATCTGGAATCGTCGGGCCGGACATCCGGGCCCCAAGCCGGACATCCGGCTCCTGGAGCACATTTTCGCGCGCGGTTTTGGACATCAGGTCCCGGATATCCGGCCCCGACCCCGACCCCGGATGTCCGACCCCTGGAGCATCAGCCTCCCCTGTTTCACCGTTTTGACCGTAACTTTCACATCCGGAGTCCGACTTTCACATTCTTTAGCTCGTTGAGTAGCTATTGACATCCTCTATCCATCTAGATAGGTTACATCACCATTTGACTCCATAATTTTTTTGGCACTTTGGCATCTTTGCCTAGGGCTTCCACCATATCATCCGCATAAACACCACCGACTTCCGCAACCTAACACATTTTGTTCCCCTTAGCATTTGTGGTTGTTTGAGTTGTGATTTGAGTCTCCTAAGGTGTTTCAGCTACTTAGGGATGGTTGCTTCTTCATCAACCACCACCATAACTTCCGCATAGGCTTACCCACCATACACTTCCCCCAACTTAACCCAATTTTATTTGTGTTGCGAGTTGTGTCTCCTAAGGTATTTCGGCTACTTAGGGACCGTGCTTCCAACTCCAACACCGTGTATAGTCCACCACCTTACCCTCGACTTCCGCATTGCATCTCAAAACCCCATCATTGCATTTCCGCAATCCCATTGAGCTTCCGCAAAACCACCACCGCTTTCCCGCTACCACCATTTGACATTTGACATTTGACATTTGAGATTTTGAGTTCGCGGTTTTTTCTTTTCCTAAGGTGTTTCGGCTACTTAGGGACGAGTCTTCATCATCTTGGTATCTACATCAAGAACACCGCCACTCATCATCGCCTCGGACGGTAACCTCCATATCATCTTGGTATCGTGGTATCCCTCCATTGTATATCCCCTTGCCATTGCATTGTTAACCCCTAGCCTATTTTGCGTCACTTGCCTATCGAGACTAGCCATTTGAGTATTTTCGGCAACGTTACTTGTGCACATTAGTGATCTACACCTTCCATTGCATACATACCATATCATATTGGTATCATATCATCCCTTGTGCCACAAGATTGTTCCCGCATATACACAATTGCTATCTTCGTTTGTGCATTTCGCAAAAGTGGCCAATAAAAAAAAAAGAGCAAAGAGCTTGTAAGCAAGTGCCATAGCATCATACCACATTGCATAAGATTGTCATATCCGATCATCTTGGATCATCTTGAGAGAAACACCGGGAACCATACATACATAGCATACTTGGGATAGAAGTTGATACATTTTGCATATCATAGGTTGTGCACAAGTGTCGTATCCTCCTATTGAGCAATCGTGCTAGCGTCTCTCTTGAGTTGTGCAACACGAGCGTTTTCCGTGGACTCCACATTTTGTGCTCATTCCTTGGTTGCACGACCCCATTTATCTATCCGTGTGTGCGTTTCCGTGTGCCATTCTTTGCTATTGGTCTACTTGTTTCACTTGCGAATTTGTGAATGTCTTTCAACATTATTGACTCTTGCTAACATTTTGCATTAAATTTTGTGCCACTATCCTCACCGAGCTACTCCATAAGCTTTAGTTTGTAGGTGTGAGTGAACAAGTTCGGTACCAATTCCACTATTCTTCATCTCACATTGAGTGAAACGGGATACATCCTCAACTTTGGGAAACGGTAACTTGGTATTGTTTATCTCATTTCCTACTGACCTCTACTCGAGTATTGTGATGGATAGGCAAGGCATTTCACCTTCGGTCTACAACAACAATGACGAGTTCGATGCCACGAATAACTCTACCGACGCCAAGATGCTCAAATGGATGAGATCAAAGCCCTCATCAAGTCCTACAAGCGATCTTTCTCATCTTCGAAAAGACGCCTAATGACCCACAAGTATAGGGGATTTATCGTAGTCCTTTCGATAAGTAAGAGTGTCGAACCCAACGAGGAGCAGAAGGAAATGATAAGTGGTTTTCAGCAAGGTATTCTCTACAAGCACTGAAATTGTAGGTAACAGATAGTTTTGTGATAAGATAATTTGTAACGAGCAACAAGTAACAAAAGTAAATAAAGTGCAGCAAGGTGGCCCAATCCTTTTTGTAGCAAAGGACAAGCCTGGACAAACTCTTATATAGAGAAAAGCGCTCCCGAGGACACATGGGAATTATTGTCAAGCTAGTTTTCATCACGTTCATATGATTCGCGTTCGGTACTTTGATAATTTGATATGTGGGTGGACCGGTGCTTGGGTGCTGCCCTTACTTGGACAAGCATCCCACTTATGATTAACTCCTATTCCAAGCATCCACAACTACAAAAGAAGTATTAAGGTAAACCTAACCATAGCATGAAACATATGGATACAAATTAGCCCCTTATGAAGCAACGCATAAACTAGGGTTTAAGCTTCTGTCACTCTAGCAACCCATCATCTACTTATTACTTCCCAATGCCTTCCTCTAGGCCCAAATAATGGTGAAGTGTCATGTAGTCGATGTTCACATGACACCACTAGAGGAGAGACAACATACATCTCATCAAAATATCGAACGAATACCAAATTGACATGACTACTAATAGCAAGACTTGTCCCATGTCCCACAAAGCATATTTGTGTTCACAATCAAAGGAGTATTAATATGCGTATAGGATCTGAACATATGATCTTCCACCAAATAAACCAACTAGCATCAACTACAAGGAGTAATCAACACTACTAGCAACCTACAGGTACCAATCTCAGACTTAGAGACAAGAATTGGATACAGGAGATGAATTAGGTTTGAGAGGAGATGGTGCTGGTGAAGATGTTGATGGAGATTGGCCCCCTCCCGATGAGAGGAGCGCTGGTGATGATGATGGCGATGATTTCCCCCTCCCGGAGGGAAGTGTCCCCGGCAAAACAGCTCCGCCAGAGCCCTAGATTGGTTCCGCCTCGTGGCGGCGGAGTCTCGTCCCGAAAGCATGCTTATGATTTTTCTTCGGACAAAAGACTTCATATAGCAGAAGATGGGCACCGGAGGGCCACCAGGGGCCCCACGAGGCAGGGGGCGCGCCCAGGGGGTAGGGCTCGCCCCCCACCCTCGTGCCTAGGGTGTGGGTCCCCTCTGGTATTTTCTTAACTCAGTATTTTTTATTATTTCCAAAAATAACTTCCGTGGAGTTTCAGGACTTTTGGAGTTGTGCAGAATAGGTCTCTAATATTTTCCAGCCCAGAATTCCAGCTACCGGCATTCTCCCTCTTCATGTAAACCTTATAGAATAAGATAGAACACGCATAAGTATTGTGACATAATGTGTACTCACAGCCCATAATGCAATAAATATCAATATAAAAGCATGATGCAAAATGGACGTATCAACGCCCAAGTACACATGCTTCCGAGCTACCATCTCCGGCAAGGTCACATCGGCATCGACACCATCACCAAAAAGAACGTGAAGGTCAAGAGCTCAACACCAAGAACCGCTCAACGACTTCACCATCTCCCTTGGCATCTTCGCCAAGCGACTTCAAGGCATCTTCGCCTATGGACATACGGCATCTTCACCCTCAAGCACCTCAAGACTACGCTCAAGAGAAGCTCGCCAAGCTCAAGTCCGCGACTTCCACGAGCTACTACGACCTCGACAACGAACACAAGATTCCTTTCTATGGGACTCAAGAACCCGAGGAGTATCTCGAGTGGGAGCGCCTAATGGACGACTACCTCAAGCTACATCAAGTTCCTCCCGAAGATCAAGTGAAGTGCCCCACAAGAAACTTCCACGACTACGCGTCCACATGGTAGCTTCACACACCTTCGAAGTGCTACGACATGAGTTGGCCCAAGACGAAGAGAGCATGGCGGCGAGAGTTTGTGCCTCCAACCTACACGGAACAACTTCTACGCCAATTGGAGAACACCACCCAAGGATCCAACTCCATCGACGAGTACTTCAAGGAGATGAAGAAAGCCTTGCGATGAGCTGCTACCTCTTGAGCACTGCGTTGGTTTTCCCTTGAAGAGGAAAGGGTGATGCAGTAAAGTAGCGTAAGTATTTCCCTCAGTTTTTGAGAACCAAGGTATCAATCCAGTAGGAGGCCACGCACGAGTCCCTCACACCTACACAAACAAATAAATCCTCGCAACCAACGCGATAAGGGGTTGTCAATCCCTACATGGTCACTTACGAGAGTGAGATCTGATAGATATGATAGATAATATTTTTGGAATTTTTGTGATAAAGATGCAAAATAAAGAAAGTAAAATAAAAACGGCAATGGAAATAGCTTGTTGTTGGAAGATTAATATGATGGAAAATAGACCCGGGGGCCATAGGTTTCACTAGTGGCTTCTCTCAAGAGCATAAGTATTTTATGGTGGGTGAACAAATTACTGTTGATCAATTGACAGAATTGAGCATAGTTATGAGAATATCTAGGTATGATCATGTATATAGGCATCACGTCCGAGACAAGTAGACCGACTCCTGCCTGCATCTACTACTATTACTCCACACATCGACCGCTATCCAGCATGCATCTAGAGTATTAAGTTCATAAGAACAGAGTAACGCTTTAAGCAAGATGACATGATGTAGAGGGATAAACTCATGCAATACGATATAAACCCCATCTTGTTATCCTCGATGGCAACATTACTATACGTGCCTTGCTGCCCCTACTGTCACTGGGAAAGGACACCGCAAGATTGAACCCAAAGCTAAGCACTTCTCCCATTGCAAGAAAGATCAATCTAGTAGGCCAAACCAAACTGATAATTCGAAGAGACTTGCAAAGATAACCAATCATACATAAAAGAATTCAGAAGATTAAAATATTGTTCATAGATAAACTTGATCATAAACCCACAATTCATCGGTCTCAACAAACACACCGCAAAAGAAGATTACATCGAATAGATCTCCACGAGAGAGGGGGAGAACATTGTATTGAGATCCAAAAAGAGAGAAGAAGCCATCTAGCTAATAACTACTGACCCGAAGGTCTGAGGTAAACTACGCACACATCATCGGTGAGGCTATGGTGTTGATGTAGAAGCCATCCGTGATGGATGCCCCCTCCGGCGGAGCTCTGGAACAGGCCCCAAGATGGGATCTGACGGGTACAGAAGGTTGCGGCGGTGGAATTAGGTTTTTGGCTCTGTATCTGGTAGTTTGGGGGTACGTAGGTATATATAGGAGGAAGAAGTACGTCGGTGGAGCAACAGGGGGCCCACGAGGGTGGAGGGCGCGCCCAGGGAGGGTAGGCGCGCCCCCATACCTCGTGGCTTCCTGGTTGATGTCTTGACGTAGGGTCCAAGTCCTCTGGATCACGTTCGTTCCGAAAATCACATTCCCGAAGGTTTCATTCCGTTTGGACTCCGTTTGTTATTCTTTTTCTGCGGAACTCTGAAATAGGCGAAAAACAGCAATTCTGGGCTGGGCCTCCGGTTAATAGGTTAGTCCCAAAAATAATATAAAAGTGTATAATAAAGCCCAATAATGTCCAAAACATAATATAATATAGCATGGAGCACTCAAAAATTATAGATACGTTGGAGACGTATCAAGCATCCCCAAGCTTAATTCCTGCTCGTCCTCGAGTAGGTAAATGATAAAAACAGAATTTTTGATGCGGAATGCTACTTGGCATAATTTCAATGTAATTCTTCTCAATTGTGGTATGAATATTCAGATCCGAAAGATTCAAGATAAAAGTTCAATATTGACATAAAAATAATAATACTTCAAGCATACTAACTAAGCAATTATGTCCTCTCAAAATAACATGGCCAAAGAAAGTTCATCCCTACAAAATCATATAGTTTAGCCATGCTCCATTTTCGTCACACAAGAATGCTCTCATCATGCAAAACCCCGATGACAAGCCAAGCAATTGTTTCATACTTTAGTAATCTCAAACTTTTTCAACCTTCACGCAATACATGAGCGTGAGCCATGGATATAGCACTATGGGTGGAATAGAATATAATGATGGGGATTATGTGGAGAAGACAAAAAAGGAGAAAGTCTCACATCAACGAGGCTAATCAATGAGCTATGGAGATGCCCATCGATTGATGTTAATGCAAGGAGTAGGGATTGCCATGCAACGGATGCACTAGAGCTATAAATATATGAAAGCTCAACAAAAGAAACTAAGTGGGTGTACATCCAACTTGCTTGCTCACGAATACCTAGGGCACTTGAGGAGGCCCATTGTTGGAATATATAAGCCAAGTTCTATAATGAAAAATTCCCACTAGTATATGAAAGTGACAAAACAAGAGACTCTCTATCATGAAGATTATGGTGCTACTTTGAAGCACAAGTGTGGTAAAAGGATAGTAGCATTGTCCCTTCTCTCTTTTTCTCTCATTTTTTTGGGCCTTCCTCTTTTTTTATGGCCTTTCTCTTTTTTTTATTCCTCACTTGGGACAATGCTCTAGAAAATGATGATCATCAAACTTCTATTTATTTACAACTCAATGATTACAACTCGATACTAGAACAAAGTATGACTCTATATGAATGCCTCCGATGGTGTACCGGGATATGCAATGAACCAAGAGTGACATGTATGAAAGAATTATGAATGGTGGCTTTGCCACAAATACGATGTCAACTACATGATCATGCAAAGCAATATGACAATGATGAACGTGTCATGATAAACGGAAAGGTGGAAAGTTGCATTTTAATATATCTCGGAATGGCTATGGAAATGCCATAATAGGTAGGTATGGTGGCTGTTTTGAGGAAGATATAAGGAGGTTTATGTGTGAAAGAGCGTATCATATCACGGGGTTTGGATGCACCGGCAAAGTTTGCACCAACTCTCAATGTGAGAAAGGGCAATGCACGGTACCGAAGAGGCTAGCAATGATGGAAAGGTGAGAGTGTGTATAATCCATGGACTCAACATTAGTCATAAAGAACTCACATACTTATTGCAAAAATCTACAAGTCATCCAAAACAAAGCATTACGCGCATGCTCCTAGGGGGATAGATTGGTAGGAAAAGACCATCGCTCGTCCCCGACCGCCACTCATAAGGAGGACACTCAAAGAACACCTCATGTTTCAAATTTGTTACATAACGTTTACCATACGTGCATGCAACGGGACTTGCAAACTTCAACACAAGTATTTCTCAAATTCACAACTACTCAACTAGCACAACTTTGATATCACTACCTCCTTGTCTCAATACAATCATCAAGTATCAAACTTCTCTTAGTATTCAACATACTCATAAGAAAGTTTTTACTAATCTTGAATACCTAGCCTATTAGGATTATTTAAGAAAATTACCATGCTTTTTAAGACTCTCAAAATAATCTAAGTGAAGCATGAGAGAATAATAGTTTCTATAAAACAAATCCACCACAGTGCTCTAAAAGATATAAGTGAAGTACTAGAGCAAAAATTATATAACTCAAAAGATATAAGTGAAGCACATAGAGTATTCTAATAATTTTCGAATCATGTGTGTCTCTCTCAAAAGGTGTGTACATCAAGGATGATTGTGTTAAACTAACAAACAAAGACTCAAATCATACAAGACGCTCCAAGCAAAACACATATCATGTGGTGAATAAAAATATAGCTCCAAGTAAAGTTACCGATGGAAGTAGACGAAAGAGGGGATGCCTTCCGGGGCATCCCCAAGCTTTGGCTTTATGGTGTCCTTAGATTATCTTGGGGGTGCCATGGGCATACCCAAGCTTAGGCTCTTGCCACTCCATGTTCCATAATCCATCAAATCTTTTACCCAAAACTTGAAAACTTCACAACACAAAACTTAACAGAAAATCTTGTGAGCTCCGTTAGCGAAAGAAAACAAAAGACCACTTCAAGGTACTGTAATTAACTCATTATTTATTTATATTGGTGTTAAACCTACTGTACTCCAACTTCTCTATGGTTTATAAACTATTTTACTAGCCATAGATTCATCAAAATAAACAAACAACACATGAAAAACAGAATCTGTCAAAAACAGAACAGTCTGTAGTAATCTGTAACTAACGCAAACTTCTAGAACTCCAGAAATTCAGCCAAAATAGGAAGACCTAGACAATTTTTTTATTGATCATCAGCAATTGGAATCAATATTTTATCACGTTCTGGTGTTTTTTAACAATTGTTTTCGTGAACAGAAAGTTTCTGGAATTTACAGCAAGTTCAAATAACTATCATCCAAGAAGATCCTATAGGTTTAACTTGGCACAAAAACTAATTAAAACATAAAAACAAATCTAAACAGAGGCTAGAACAAATATTTATTCCTAAACAGAAGCAAAAAGCAAAAAAAACTAAAAATAAAATTGGGTTGCCTCCCAACAAGCGCGTATCGTTTAACGCCCCTAGCTAGGCATAAAAGCAAGGATAGATCTAGGTATTGCCATCTTTGGTAGGCAATCCATAAGTGGCTCTCATAATAGATTAATAACGTAATTTTATTTTCTTTCTAGGGAAGTGTTCCATGCCTTTCTTTAATGGAAATTGGAATCTAATATTCCCTTCCTTCATATCAATAATTGCACCAATAGTTCTAAGGAAAGGTCTACCAAGAATAATAGGACATGAAGGATTGTAATCTATGTCAAGAACAATAAATTCTATGGGCACATAGTTCCTATTTTCAACAATAAGAACATAATTAATTCTTCCCATTTCTTAATAGTGGAATCCGCAAGGTGCAAGTTTAGAGAGCAATCATCAAAATCACGGAAACCTAATAAATCGCATAAAGTTTTTGGAATCGTGGAAACACTAGCACCCAAATCACACAAAGGATAGCATTCATGATCTTTAATTTGAATTTTAATAGTAGGTTCCCACTCATCATAAAGTTTTCTAGGGATAGAAACTTCCAACTCAAGTTTTTCTTCATAAGATTGCATCAAAGCATCAACGATATGTTTGGTAAAGGCTTTATTTTGACTATAAGCATTAGGAGAATTTAGCACGGATTGCAACAAGGAAATAAAATCTATCAAAGAGCAATTATCATAATTAAATTCCTTGAAATCCAAAATAGTGGGTTCATTAATATCTAATGTTTTGATCTCTTCAATCCCACTTTTATCAATTTTAGCATTAAGATCTAAAAACTCCGAATTTCTGGAACGCCTTCTAGGTAAAGGTGGATCATAATCAGTCCCATCATTTTCAAGATTCATATTGCAAAACAAAGATTTAATAGG
Organism: Triticum aestivum; assembly: GCF_018294505.1. Classification (NCBI taxonomy): domain Eukaryota; kingdom Viridiplantae; phylum Streptophyta; class Magnoliopsida; order Poales; family Poaceae; genus Triticum; species Triticum aestivum. The sequence goes on along the minus strand of NC_057796.1, from coordinate 32,054,870 downwards.
GGACACATCAATAACTTTTAGATCTTCATCTTTATTTTCAAAGTTTTCCGGCTTAGCGGCCATCTTATTAACTAAGGTGGCCTGCTTATCCGATCTTTCAGCTATTAACTTCTCAAGATGAGCAATTTGGGATCTCAAACCATCAAATTCTTTAGACATATCATCGAGCTCTTTATTCATATAACTCATAAAGCTTTTTTGTTCCTTAATCTCGTTTCTAAAGAAATTATTATGCTCAAATTGTAAGACCATAAAACTCCTGACATTGCATGCGAGCTCTTCCAGCCTTTTAAGGTGAAGATCACCAAATTTAGGTAGATCCATCGTGGCAAGCAAGCAATCCAACACACGAGCAAACAAGAAGCGAACAAAAAGAGGCGAAAGGAAAAGAGAGAGCAAATAAAACGGCAAGGGTGAAGTGGGGGAGAGGAAAACGAGAGGCAAATGGCAAATAATGTAATGCGGGAGATAAGGGTTTGCGATGGGTACTTGGTATGTTGACTTTTGCGTAGAATCCCCGGCAACGGCGCCAGAAATCCTTCTTGCTACCTCTTGAGCACTGTGTTGGTTTTCCCTTGAAGAGGAAAGGGTGATGCAATAAAGTGGCGTAAGTATTTCCCTCAGTTTTTGAGAACCAAGGTATCAATCCAGAAGGAGGCCACGCACGAGTCCCTCGCACCTACACAAACAAATAAATCCTCACAATCAACGTGATAAGGGGTTGTCAATCCCTACACGGTCACTTACGAGAGTGAGATATGATAGATATGATAAGATAATATTTTTGGTATTTTTGTGATAAAGATGCAAAATAAAGAAAGTAAAACAAAAACGGCAATGGAAATAGCTTGTTGTTGGAAGATTAATATGATTGAAAATAGACCCCGGGGCCATAGGTTTCACTAGTGACTTCTCTCAAGAGCATAAGTATTTTACGGTGGGTGAACAAATTACTGTTGAGCAATTGACAGAATAGCATAGTTATGAGAATATCTAGGTATGACCATGTATATAGGCATCACGTCCGAGACAAGTAGACCGACTCCTGCCTGCATCTACTACTATTACTCCACATATCGACCGCTATCCAGCATGCATCTAGAGTATTAAGTTCATAATAACAGAGTAACGCTTTAAGCAAGATGACATGATGTAGAGGGATAAACTCATGCAATGTGATATAAACCCCATCTTGTTATCCTTGATGGCAACAATACTATACGTGCCTTGCTGCCCCTACTGTCACTGGGAAAGGACACCGCAAGATTGAACCAAAAGCTAAGCACTTCTCCCATGCAAGAAAGATCAATCTAGTAGGCCAAACCAAACTGATAATTCGAAGAGACTTGCAAAGATAACCAATCATACATAAAAGAATTCAGAAGATTCAAATATTGTTCATAGATAAACTTGATCATAAACCCACAATTCATCGGTCTCAACAAACACACCGCAAAAGAAGATTACATCAAATAGATCTCCACAAGAGAGGGGGAGAACATTGTATTGAGATCCAAAAAGAGAGAAGAATCCATCTAGCTAATAACTATGGACCCGAAGGTCTGAGGTAAACTACTCACACATCATCGGAGAGGCTATGGTGTTGATGTAGAAGCCCTCCGTGATCAATGCCCCCTCCGGTGGAGCTCCGGAACAGGCCCCAAGATGGGATCTCACGGGTACAGAAGGTTGCAGCGGTGGAATTAGGTTTTTGGCTCCGTATCTGGTAGTTTGGGGGTACGTAGGTATATATTAGAGGAAGAAGTACGTCGGTGGAGCAATAGGGGGCCCACAAGGGTGGAGGGCGCGCCCCCTACCTCGTGGCTTCATGGTTGATGTCTTGACGTACGGTCCAAGTCCTCTGGATCACGTTCGTTCCGAAAATCACGTTCCCGAAGGTTTCATTCCGTTTGGACTCCGTTTGATATTCTTTTTCTGCGAAACTCTGAAATAGGCAAAAAACAGCAATTCTGGGCTGGGCCTCCGGTTAATAGGTTAGTCCCGAAAATAATATAAAAGTGTATAATAAAGCCTAATAATGTCCAAAACAGAATATAATATAGCATGGAGCAATAAAAAATTATAGATACATTGGAGACGTATCACGAGCCGGCATGGACGACCCCATGTCAATGAAGTTCCACTTCATGATGGGTTTGAACAACGACATCTCCAAGACTATCTTCCTCGAGAACTACAAGTCCCTCGATGATAACTACATTGGTGCTCTCATGGCAGAACAAGAACTCATGAAGGCCAAGGCTTCTCCACCCCAAGCACACTTCTCGAAAACCAAGCTCAAAGACGACGAGCATGAGGCTAGTACCACCAAGATGTCCAAGCCCGATGAGCTCCAAGACGATGCTCCCAAGTTCGACTTCACTGCCATCCCACTTTGTGGCATTGATGTTGCTGAGTCCTCCACGACTCTTTTTCAAGATGGTGCGGCGACGAGTACGACTACGGAGACCTTCAAGGACCAAGCTTTGGAGGCGAGCAACTTGGTGACGAGCAAGGATGATGCTTCCATCTTAGGAGGCGAGAGTGATGATGTGCCATCTCCGGCCTTCATCCACGGCGACGGTGACGAGATGATCGAGCATGGGATTTTCCCTTCGGTCATGGAGGAGAGTGATGATGTGCCATCTTCGGCCTTCATCCATGGCGACGGTGATGAGATGGTTGAGTATTTCACCTCGACCACGGCGACGTATGATGACTTGAGTGACTTGTGCCACCATATTGAGAGTGAGAGTGACTTCACCACTAGCCCCATATATGACGAGTTGCCCCAATTCCCATGTGAGGAGAGCCACAACCCCCACCACTTGAGTGAGATGAGTGACTCCACCATATGTGACTTTGAGTGCACCTACCTTGAGGGAGTGAGTGAACAACCACATAGAGAGAGTGAGGCCACTTCAATTTCTAACGACTTAACCTCTACCTCTATTGTGTCTTCTCATTTGGTGCTAGGTCCCATATATGATGACGCGCCGATACATGATGACTTCGTCCTTCCTTTGGACAAGACGATGACCATGGTGGAATATGATGCACCCCCCACATGGTTCCATCAAGATGAAGATGACCACCATTTGTTCTTTGCCATCCCACCTACACCACTTGAGTGGAATGAACAAGGTAACATAGGTGAAGGTGATGCTCTAGTCCCACTAGTGGACATTCTTGACATTGATTGCTTGCATGATGTTGATCAACCTATTACCATGATTCATTCTAGTGTGATTTCCCCATGCGATGATTTACCCATTTATGATGAGTTTGATGATTGTCATGTGGAGTCTAGTAGTTGTGATGCCATGTTACATAGGATTTCTTGTGACAATTCTTTAGGTCACATCATGTTAGACAATCCTCTTGACTTGTCATATGCAATACATGAGATCAATCATATGTCATATTTGCAATCTCATCTTAGTGACTATGCATATGCCATTAAAATAAACCCAATTTCACATATGGCATAGATGACAAGCCCATGGTTATTGGCAATTGTTTTTCTTGTGATAATATAGACATGCTCCCTTTGCATCATTTATCTCATATGCCATGCCATGACCACCTAGCATCGGATATGCATTGTTTTGGATGTTGTCCATTTTCCCCATATGATGTTTCCACTATACTCATGAGGAGACCCCCATAGTTTCCTCATACATGTTAGGAAATTATAACAATAGGTCCTCCGGTCAGGTGTGCTAGGCATGACATCACCTTACCAAGTCATATAAAGACCAATGTTATAACTCTTGGAAATACGTTCCAACCATCATATCTGACCGAGGTTCAGATCCGATTGGTGTCAGGATACCTCCGACTTAGGATGCCAGAGAAGAAAAGGTGCAAAACAAATTGACGAGATGACAATGTAAGATCCTCGGGAAATGAACTATGGAAGCGAGTTTCGAAACAAGAGTTCATCAGTAAACCAACGAGAGGATGAGGAGGTGGCTGATGGAATCAGCGACGATTCATTGAGATTTTCAAAAGATGGATGTCCACACTTATGTGAACAAGGAGATAACATTTATCAGATCAAATGATGTGATGAGGTATGCTCGAGGAAAACATACACAGTTAAACATTGGTTGAAAGGTGCACCCGAAATATGGGCGAGGTAGCACGGTCAATGTTCGAATGATGATTCAATAAGCCATGGATGTAGAATGAAACTATAGACCAATAACTTCAAAGCAATAGGGTTGCTAGAAGTTTAGAATTTACACATCACATACCATTTGTCGGTATTCTGGTTAGAAACAACAAGGGGACCAAGAAAAGAATGGTGATGTTAATAAGTATCACTTGTATCAAGAATTCTTAAGGGTGGTGAATTTCCCATGACATTCTTGATATAAAAGATAGCAAGGATCTCCAGGTACAACACAATACATGAACAAGTTTGTGTTGAAGGGAAAGCAAGAATGTTGCCGATGATAACACAAATCATCGAGGGGCAAGGATGGTATTTGTCATCATGAATTCAATTGATATCCTGGAGGAACTCAGAATGTTGATGATGATCATGACAAATTCTGTCGGGAGGTTTCATGGAGATGTAATCGGTCGGCGATGACATCAAGTCAAAGGATTGATGAAGCGAAATGTTCTTGGGACCATGAGTAGGACACGAACTCGAATTCAAGCTTGTCGTTCAAGGTGGAACGATAAGACGAGGAAATCGGCGTAAGCTTAGCTCATCATCGAAAGTTGTGCTCCGGAATTAAGGACCCGGTAGCACAGTTAAAATTAGCACGATAATGATGTAGCCGATCAGGCTAGGAGTGACGTGATGGAGTATTAAACTTATCAACAACAAAGTACTAGGGGTACCGAATCTCAATGTTGATTCGATTCAAAAATCGGTGTTCTCGGTTGACGACAACCCATAACCCGTGGAGTGACTATGATGGGGAAAGGTACTACTTCATCAGAAATTTATAAGATGAAGTGCAATGGGTTGATATCCTCGAGATACCAGGGGGTAATACTCGAAGGTAGAACAAAATAGAGGTTGGGAAGGCGTACTGATCTGCAGAAGGCAAGTAGTTTAACTTGTCTGAGAAATAGAATCAAAGGAGAACAATCACGGTCGGAACCATGGTTGCAAAGGATCAATTCACAGATACTAGATGATATTTATCAAGGAAATAGTTATTATTACAAGAAGCTTCCATGATAGGATCTACATCGTGTCCATGGGCATGAACACAAAGTTCAAGGTCGACTCCCACTTCTCTAATGCATAACCTTTCATTCACTTCTCATTTTCGAAGAAGTTGTAATGTTGAAATTATATCTAGCAAAATACCAGAAGAGTATGACTGTGAAAACTTTCGAGGTCACACATATTAAGGAAGGCCTAGGTTCAACCCATCGGGGCATCGTGGAAACATATATCACAAACTTCAGGGGTAAATAACTCAAGCTCGAAAGTAGAGCATGGTTGGCCAAATCAGAGAATAGGACTTACCAACGACATTATATATCAGGGAAAGAACTTCTTGAGGTTTTTGTATACAAAGGACACTGTCAGATGATAATTCAACAAAGGATCTGACGTTCCATAACAGAGCTGATGTGAGCATCGACACACAACAGAGGAAGAAAACAATGCAAGGACATTGGATTATAGAAACAACTGACTAATTCAAAACTCAAATGCACATGAATTATCATTTCCAAATCAAGGGATCAGAAGCCAACGGTCTGATTAAGAATGGATAAGTTGAATAGACTTGGGGGTACAATCGACGGCAATTTGATTGGTCGATAACCAGCTCATGTTCAAAATGACATCTGAGCTGGAAAGATAATTTAAAAGGATCAACCGATGATTGTGGGCACTCGCACTCATGTTGAATCAATAGGATCAAAAAGACGGCGTCAACGGAGACTAATGAATATAGCCAGACATATGGGAAGCATCCATAATGCAAGTAGACAAGTATTTGCAGAGCAATAAGCTGCTAAGGATTTTCGAAGGATCGAATAGTATTTTGAAGACTTTTGTGAAACACCTGAATGATACGTCTCCAACATATCTATAATTTATGAAGTATTCATGCTATTATTTATCCATCTTGGATGTTTAATGGGCTTTACTATGCACTTTTATATTATTTTTGGGACTAACCTATTGACCCAGAGCCCAGTGCCAGTTTCTGTTTTTTCCCTTGTTTCAGTGTTTCGAAGAAAAGGAATATCAAACGTAGTCCAAACCGAATGAAACCTTCGGGAAAGTTATTTTTTGGAAAGAAAGCAATCCGGGAGACTTGGAGTGCACGTCAGGGGATCAACGAGGAAGGCACGAGGCAGGGGGCCCTCCACCCTCATGGGCCCCTCGTGGCTCCCCTGACGTATTTCTTCCTCCTATATATACCAATATACCCTAAAACCTTCGGGGAACAGAATAGATCGGGAGTTCCGCCGCCGCAAGCCTCTGTAGCCACCAAAAACCAATCGGGACCCTGTTCCGGCACCCTGCCGGAGAGGGGATCCATCACCGGTGGCCATCTTCATCATCCCGGCGCTCTCCATGACGAGGAGGGAGTAGTTCACCCTCGGGGCTGACGGTATGTACTAGTAGCTATGTGTTTGATCTCTCTCTCTCTCTCTCTCTCTCTCGTGTTCTTGATTCGGCACGATCTTGATGTATCGCGAGCTTTGCTATTATAGTTGGATCTTATGATGTTTCTCCCCCTCTACTCTCTTGTAATGGATTGAGTTTTCCCTTTGAAGTTATCTTATCGGATTGAGTCTTTAATGATTTGAGAAAACTTGATGTATGTCTTGCATGGAATAACCATGGTGACAATGGGTTATTCTATTGATTCACTTGATGTATGTTTTGGTGATCAACTTGCGGGTTCCGCCCATGAACCTATGCATATGGGTTGGCACACGTTTTTGTCTTGACTCTCCAGTAGAAACATTGGGGCAATCTTTGAGGTTCTATGTGTTGGTTGAATAGATGAATCTGAGAATGTGTGATGCATATCATATAATCATACCCACGGATACTTGAGGTGACATTGGAGAATCTAGGTGACATTAGGGTTTTGGTTGATGTGTGTCTTAAGGTGTTATTTTACTACGAACTCTAGGGCTGTTTGTGACACTTATAGGAATAGCCCAACGGATTGATCGGAAAGAATAACTTTGAGGTGGTTTCGTACCCTACCATAATCTCTTCGTTTGTTCTCCGCTATTAGTGACTTTGGAGTGACTCTTTGTTGCATGTTGAGGGATAGTTATATGATCCAATTATGTTATTATTGTTGAGAGAACTTGTACTAGTGAAAGTATGAACCCTAGGCCTTGTTTCCTAGCATTGCAATACCATTTGTGCTCACTTTTATCATTAGTTACCTTGCTGTTTTTATATTTTCAGATTACAAAAACCTATATCTACCATCCATATTGCACTTATATGACCATCTCTTCGCCGAACTAGTGCACCTATACAATTTACCATTCTATTGGGTGTGTTGGGGACACAAGAGACTCTTTGTTATTTGGTTACAGGGTTGTTTGAGAGAGACCATCTTCATCCTACGCCTCCCACGGATTGATAAACCTTAGGTCATCCACTTGAGGGAAATTTGCTATTGTCCTACAAACCTCTGCACTTGGAGGCCCAACAACGTCTACAAGAAGAAGGTCGCATAGTAGACATCACTGAACAACTGGGGATAAGCGGGTACTCGATAGGTGCAAGAATTTATCCGTAGGGGTATTTAGGCGACTTAGAACTGCAAGGCAGTAGGCACCAAGTATCCTCGGAACAATAGCGAGAATTTCGGGGTATCTTGCAATAGCAAGATCAACGGGGAATGCTTGTATCAATGGCAAGTGCACGTGGTTATCCATAGGGGTTTATCGATGGAAGGGAATTGCAAAAGCAATGGCACAAAGTCTTGAAAGACCATCGTAGAGTATCTTCCAAATCTTCCGGTGCAGCAAGCGATCATCTGGAGTGAGGGGCTCTCCGAGAGAAAGTATTTTCGAGAACCTAAAGTTAGTTTTGTTTTTAGCAAAATCATTTAACCCGAATAAAAGAGAGCTCAGAGTCCCAGAGTATAGACGAGGAATAAAAGATCCTAATGCCACCCAATGGCGACGTGGGCCCGTAAGACAAACAACCATGTTAGTAAAAAGTTTTGCAATGTCTAGACTCGACTTCGGCCAAGGAGTGTGGAAGGGGGATTCCTACAGGCAGTCGGCTCTGATACCAACTTGTGACGCTCCTCATTCAATCATACACTAATCATACGCGCAAGCGTGTACGATCAAGATCAGGGACTCACGGGAACATATCACAACACAACTCTAAAAATAAAATAAGTCATACAAGCATCATAATACAAGCCAGGGGCCTCGAGGTCTCGAATACAAGTGCTCGATCATTGACGAGTCAGCGGAAGCAACAATATCTGAGTACAGACATAAGTAAACAAGTATGCCTTAAGAAGGCTAGCACAAACTGGGGTACAGATCGAAAGAGGCGCAGGCCACCTGCCTGGGATCCTCCTAAACTACTCCTGGTCGTCGTCAGCGGCCTGCACGTAGTAGTAGGCACCTCCGGTGTAGTAGGAGTCATCGTCGACGGTGGCGTCTAGCTCCTGGGCTCCAGCATCTGGTTGCAACAACCAGGAAGAAAGGAAAGGGGGAAAAGGGGGAGAAAAGCAACCATGAGTACTCATCCAAAGTACTCGCAAGCAAGGATCTACACTACATGTGCATGGGTATCTGTGTAAAGGGGCTATATCGGTGGACTGAACTGCAGAATGCCAGAATAAGAGGGGGATAGCTAATCCTATCGAAGACTACACTTCTGGCAGCCTCCATCTTGCAGCATGTAGAAGAGAGTAGATGGTAAGTTCACCAAGTAGCATCGTATAGCAAACTCCTACCCGGCGATCCTCTCCTCGCCGCCCTGTGTGAGAGCGATCACCGGGTTATATCTGGCGCTTGGAAGGGGGTGTTTTATTAAGTATCCGTTTCTAGTTGTCATAAGGTCAAGGTACAACTCCGGGTCGTCCTGTTACCGAAGATCACGGCTATTCAAATAGATAAACTTCCCTGCAGAGGTGCACCACATTACCCAACACGCTCGATCCCATTTGGCCGGACTCACTTTCCTGGGTCATGGCCGGCCTCGGAACATCAACACGTCGCAGCCCTACCTAGGCACAACAGAGAGGTCAGCACGCCGGTCTAAATCCAATGGCGCAGGGGTCTGGGCCCATCGCCCATTGCACACCTGCATGTTGCGTGGGCGGCCGGAAGCAGACCTAGCCTAGCAGGCATTCCAGTCCAATCCGGCGAGCGCCGCTCAGTCGCTAACGTCACGAAGGCTTCTGCTGATACCACGACGCCGAGTGCCCATAACTGTTCCCACGTAGTTGGTTAGTGCGTATAGGCCAGTGGCCAGACTCAGATCAAATACCAAGAACTCATTAAGCGTATTATTTTGAAGTAACCGCGGACGCCGACCAGGGCCAGGCCCACCTCTCACCTAGGCGGTCTCAACCTGCCCTGTCGCTCCGCCACAAAGATCCACCCAGAGGGCCGTGCTACCTCTTGAGCACTGCGTTGGTTTTCCCTTGAAGAGGAAAGGGTGATGCAGCAAAGTAGCGTAAGTATTTCCCTCAGTTTTTGAGAACCAAGGTATCAATCCAGTAGGAGGCTACACGCGAGTCCCTCGCACCTACACAAAACAAATAAATCCTCGCAACCAACGGGATAAGGGGTTGTCAATCCCTACACAGTCACTTACGAGAGTGAGATCTGATAGATATGATAGGATAATATTTTTGGTATTTTTATGATATAGATGCAAAGTAAAAATAAAAGCAAAGTAAAAGGCAACGGAAATAACTAAGTGTTGGAAGATTAATATGATGAAAGATAGACCCGGGGGCCATAGGTTTCACTAGTGGCTTCTCTCAAGAGCATAAGTATTTTACGGTGGGTGAACAAATTATTGTTGAGCAATTGACAGAATTGAGCATGGTTATGAGAATATCTTGGTATGATCATGTATATAGACATCACGTCCGAGACAAGTAGACCGACTCCTGCCTGCATCTACTACTATTACTCCACACATCGACCGCTATCCAGCATGCATCTAGAGTATTAAGTTCATAAGAACAGAGTAACGCTTTAAGCAAGATGACATGATGTAGAGGGATAAATTCATGCAATATGATAAAAAACCCACCTTGTTATCCTTGATGGCAACAATTCAATACGTGCCTTGCTGCCCCTACTGTCACTGGGAAAGGACACCGCAAGATTGAACCAAAAGCTAAGCACTTCTCCCATTGCAAGAAAGATCAATCTAGTAGACAAAACCAAACTGATAATTCGAAGAGACTTGCAAAGATAACCAATCATACATAAAAGAATTCAGAGAAGATTCAAATATTGTTCATAGATAAACTTGATCATAAACCCACAATTCATCGGTCTCAACAAACACACCGCAAAAGAAGATTACATCGAATAGATCTCCACGAGAGAGGGGGAGAACATTGTATTGAGATCCAAACAGAGAGAAGAAGCCATCTAGCTAATAACTATGGACCCGAAGGTCTGAGGGTTGCGGCGGTACAGAAGGTTGCGGCGGTGGAATTAGGTTTTTGGCTCCGTATCTGGTAGTTTGGGGGTACGTAGGTATATATAGGAGGAAGAAGTATGTCAGTGGAGCAACAGGGGGCCCACGAAGGTGGAGGGCATGCCCTGGGGGGGGGAGGCACGCCCCCCTACCTCATGGCTTCCCTATTGGTCGCTTGACGTAGGGTCCAAGTCTCTTGGATCATGTTCGTTCTGAAAATCACGTTCCCGAAGGTTTCATTCCGTTTGGACTCCGTTTGATATTCTTTTTCTACGAAACTCTGAAATAGGCAAAAAACAGCAATTCTGGGCCGGGCCTCCGGTTAATTGGTTAGTCCCAAAAATAATATAAAAGTGAATAATAAAGCCCAATAATGTCCAAAACAGAAGATGATATAGCATGGAGCAATGAAAAATTATAGATACGTTGGAGACGTATCAAGCATCCCCAAGCTTAATTCCTGCTCGTCCTCGAGTAGGTAAATGATAAAAACAGAATTTTTGATGCGGAATGCTACTTGGCATAATTTCAAAGTAAATCTTCTTATTTTGGCATGAATGTTCAGATTTGAATATGATTCAAGATAAATGTTTAATGTTGACATAAAAACAATAATACTTCAAGCATACTAACTAAGCAATTATGTCTTATCAAAATAACATGGCCAAATCAAGTTATCCCTACAAAATCATATAGTCTGGCTATGCTCCATCTTCCCCAGACAAAATATTCATATCATGTATGACCCCGGTTTTAGCCAAGCAATTGGTTCATACTTTTAACACGCTTCAGCTTTTTCAACTCTTACACAATACATGAGCGCAAGCCATGGATATTGCACTATGGTGGAATAAGGTATAATGGTAGGGGTTATGTGGGAAGACAAAAAAGGAGAAAATATCACATCAACGAGGCTAATCAACGGGCTATGGAGATGCCCATCAATTGATGTTAATGCGAGGAGTAGGGATTGCCATGCAATGGATGCACTAGAGCTATAAGTGTATGAAAGCTCAAAAAGAAACTAAGTGGGTGTGCATCCAACTTGCTTGCTCACGAAGACCTCGGGCATTTGAGGAAGCCCATCATTGGAATATACAAGCCAAGTTCTATAATGAAATTTCCCACTAGTATATGAAAGTGACAAAATGAGAGACTCTCTATTACGAAGATCAAGGTGCTACTTTGAAGCACAAGTGTGGTAAAAGGATGGTAACCTTGTCCCTTCTCTCTTTTTCTCTCATTTTTTTATTTGGGCCTTTTTTCTCTCTTTTTTTATGGCCTCTCTTTTTTTTAGTCTGGAGTCTCATCCCGACTTGTGGGGGAATCATAGTCTCCATCATCCTTTCTTCACTTGGGACAATGCTCTAATAATGAGGATCATCACACTTTTATTTACTTACAACTCATGAATTACAACTCAATACTTAGAACAAAATATGACTCTATATGAATGCCTCCGGCGGTGTACCAGGATATGCAATGAATCAAGAGCAACATGTATGAAAGAATTATGAACGGTGGGTTTGCCACAAATACAATGTCAACTACATGATCATGCAAAGCAATATGACAATAATGGAGTATGTCATGATAAACGGAATGGTGGAAAGTTGCATGGCAATATATCTCGGAGTGGCTATGGAAATGCCATGATAGGTAGGTATGGTGGCTGTTTTGAGGAAGATATAGGGAGGTTTATGTGTGATAGAGCGTATCATATCACGGGGTTTGGATGCACCGGCAAAGTTTGCACCAACTCTCAAGGTGAGAAAGGGCAATGCGCGGTACCGAAGAGGCTAGAAAATTGCGGAAAGGTAAGTGTGCGTATAATCCATGGACTCACATTAGTCATAAAGAACTCATATACTTATTGCAAAAATTTATTAGCCCTCGAAGCAAAGTACTACTACGCATGCTCCTAGGGGAAGGGCTGGTAGGAGTTAACCATCGCGCGATCCCGACCGCCACACAAAGGAAGACAATCAACAAATACTTCATGCTCCGACTTCGTTACATAACAGTTCACCATACGTGCATGCTACGGGAATCACAAACTCCAACACATGTATTTTTCAATTCCACAATTACTCAACTAGCAAACTATGATATTACCACCTTTATATCTCAAAACAATTATCAAGCATCAAATTTCTCATGATATTAATTAAAGAAAATTGCCATGCTATTTTAAGACTCTCAAAATAATATAAGTGAAGCATGAGAGATAAATAGTTTCTATAAAACAAATCCACCCCCGTGCTCTAAAAGATATAAGTGAAGGACTAGAGCAAAACTATATAGCTCAAACGATATAAGTGAAGCACATAGAGTATTCTAATAATTTCTGAATCATGTGTGTCTGTCTCAAAAGGTGTGTACAGCAAGGATGATTGTGGTAAACTAAAAAACAAAGACTCAAATCATACAAGACGCTCCAAGCAAAACACATATCATGTGGTGAATAAAAATATAGCTCCAAGTAAAGTTACCGATGGAAGTAGACGAAAGAGGGGATGCCTTCCGGGGCATCCCCAAGCTTTGGCTTTATGGTGTCCTTAGATTATCTTGGGGGTGCCATGGGCATCCCCAAGCTTAGGCTCTTGCCACTCCTTGTTCCATAATCCATCAAATCTTTTACCCAAAACATGAAAACTTCACAACACAAAACTTAGCAGAAAATCTCGTGAGCTCCGTTAGCGAAAGAAAACAAAAGATCACGTCAAGGTACTGTAATGAACTCATTCCTTATTTATGTTGGTGTTACACCTACTGTATTCCAACTTCTCTATGGTTTATAAACTCTTTTACTAGCCATAGATTCATCAAAATAAGCAAACAACACACGAAAAACAGAATCTGTCAAAAACAGAACAGTCTGTAGTAATCTGTAACTAACGCAAACTTCTGGAACTCCAAAAAATCTGCCAAAATAGGATGACCTAGGCAATTTGTTTATTGATGAGCAGCAATTGGAATCAATATTTTATCACGTTCTGGTGATTTTTAACAATTGTTTTCGTGAACAGAAAGTTTCTGGAAATTACAGCAAGATCAAATAACTATCATCCAAGAAGATCCTATAGGTTTAACTTGGCACAAACACTAATTAAAACATAAAAAACATCTAACCCAAGGCTAGATCAAATATTTATTCCTAAACAGAAGCAAAAAGCAAAAAAACTAAAAAAAATTGGGTTGCCTCCCAACAAGCGCTATCGTTTAACGCCCCTAGCTAGGCATAAAAGCAAGGATAGATCTAGGTATTGCCATCTTTGGTAGGCAATTCTTCAATAAGACATCTATCATCCTTCAGAGTTTCTTCGTTTCTATTAATTATCAAACTTTTAGGAACAAGATCGAAAAATTCATTTGTAGCAAATGGTTCCTTAATGATAGCAAAAAGATTGGGATGAATACTTATAGATTTAAGATCCGCAGTTTCTTTACTAGAGGATTCACCCTTATTTTTCGGAACATACATAAGCTTGGAAACTTTAGTTGGAGGACTTGGAGTATTCTTTACGGAAGAAAAAGCGGTTCCCAAGTTGGTAATGATACCCTCAAGTTTATCGATTCTAGTGGAATCTTGATTTATTCTTTCATTAACCATGGGTTCCTTCTCCTTAATATTTTTCAAAGTGACTCCTACCTTAGATCCATATTGGGTAATTTGGTTGTGGATCTTTTTATCCAGATTTTCAATTAACTCTACGGTAGCAACTTTATTTTCAATGATTTCAAGTCTTTGCATTACATGCTCCAAAGTTAGCATAGTTCCATTAACCAAGAGAGGTGGTGAGCCAAATAAATCTATCATAGCATTATAAGAGTCAAAAGTATGGATACCCAAGAAATTCCCTCCGGTAATGGTATCAAGAATATATCTATACCAAGGATTAGCGCCTACATAAAAATTGCGGAGAAGAACGGAAGTAGATTGCTTCCTGGTAGATCTATTTTGAGCATTGCAAATTCTATACCAAGCGTCTTTTAGATTTTCTCCCTCCCTTTGTTTAAAATTAAGAACTTCATTTTCGGGAGACAACGGAGAAGATAAAGGACTATCCATGACGACAAGGCAAGCAGAAAAGAAGCGAACAGAAAAGAGAGGGCGAATAAAACGGCAAGGGTGAAGTGGGGGAGAGGAAAATGAGAGGCAAATGGCAAATAATGTAATGCGGGAGATAAGGGTTTGTGATGGGTACTTGGTATGTTGACATTTGCGTAGACCTCCCCGGCAACGGCGCCAGAAATCCTTCTTGCTACCTCTTGAGCACTGCGTTGGCTTTCCCTTGAAGAGGAAAGGGTGATGCAGCAAAGTAGCGTAAGTATTTCCCTCAGTTTTTGAGAACCAAGGTATCAATCCAGTAGGAGGCTACGCGCGAGTCCCTCGCACATACACAAAACAAATAAATCCTCGCAACCAACGCGATAAGGGGTTGTCAATCCCTACACAATCACTTACGAGAGTGAGATCTGATAGATATGATAGGATAATATTTTTCGTATTTTTATGATATTGATGCAAAGTAAAAATAAATGCAAAGTAAAAGGCAACGGAAATAACTAAGTGTTGGAAGATTAATATGATGGAAGATAGACCCGGGGGCCATAGGTTTCACTAGTAGCTTCTCTCAAGAGCATAAGTATTTTACGGTGGGTGAACAAATTACTATTGAGCAATTGACAGAATTGAGCATAGTTATGAGAATATCTAGGTATGATCATGTATATAGGCATCACGTCCGAGACAAGTAGACCGACTCCTGCCTGCATCTACTACTATTACTCCACACATCAACCGCTATCCAGCATGCATCTAGAGTATTAAGTTCATAAGAGCAGAGTAACGCTTTAAGCAAGATGACATGATGTAGAGGGATAAATTCATGCAATATGATAAAAAAAAACCATCTTGTTATCCTCGATGGCAACAATAGAATACGTGCCTTGCTGCCCCTATTGTCACTGGGAAAGGACACGGCAAGATTGAACCCAAAGCTAAGTACTTCTCCCATTGGAAGAAAGATCAATCTAGTAGGCCAAACCAAACTGATAATCCGAAGAGACTTGCAAAGATAACCAATCATACATAAAAGAATTCGGAGAAGATTCAAATATTGTTCATAGATAAACTTGATCATAAACCCACAATTCATCGGTCTCAACAAACACACCACAAAAGAAGATTACATCGAATAGATCTCCACGAGAGAGGGGGAGAACATTGTATTGAGATCCAAAAAGAGAGAAGAAGCCATCTAGCTAATAACTATGGACCCGAAGGTCTGAGGTAAACTACTCACACTTCATCGGAGAGGCTATGGTGTTGATGTAGAAGCCCTCCGTGATGGATGCCCCCTCCGGCAGAGCTCCGGAACAGGCCCCGAGTTGGGATCTCGTGGGTACAGAAGGTTGCGGCGGTGGAATTAGGTTTTTGGCTCCGTATCTGATCGTTTTGGGGTACGTAGGTATATATAGGAGGAAGAAGTACGTCGGTGGAGCAACAGGGGGCCCACGAGGGTGGAGGGCGCGCCCTGGGGGGTAGGCGCGCCCCCTACCTCGTGGCTTCCCTGTTGGTTACTTGACGTAGGGTCCATGTCTCCTGGATCATGTTCGTTCCGAAAATCACGTTCCCGAAGGTTTCATTCCGTTTGGACTCCGTTTGATATTCTTTTTCTACGAAACTCTGAAAGAGGCAAAAAACAACAATTCTGGGCTGGGCCTCCGGTTAATAGGTTAGTCCCAAAAATAATATAAAAGTGAATAATAAAGCCCAATAATGTCCAAACAGAAGATAATATAGCATGGAGGAAAAAAAATTATAGATACGTTGGAGACGTATCATGCCGTCGGGACAAAGGTCCTTTCAGACCCTAACCCGTCACTCACTCGCGGGTGCTCCATGAGCCGACCCGACTTTAGTCACCACATGTATCATGTATAAAGTATATAGTATATACCCGTGATCACCTCCCGAGTGATCACAGCCCGATAGTATAGCACAGCAGACGGACAAGAATGTAGGGCCACAGATGGAATACTAGCATCCTATAATAAGCAGGTAGGATTGCAGGTAAAGGTAACAACAGTAGTAGCAAGGACATGCTATGCATCTGGATAGGATTAACGGAAAACAGTAACATGCTACACTACTCTAATGCAAGCAGTAGAGAGTAGAATAGGCGATATCTGGTGATCAAGGGGGGGCTTGCCTGGAAGCTCAGCCGAGAAGGAGGGGTCGTCAACACCGTAGTCGTACTGGGTAGCAGCGGCGTCGGTCTCGGAGTCTAGCGAGAGAAGAGGGGAAGAAACAATAAATATAATGCAAACAAATGCATGACATGGCAATGAGCGTTGCTAGGGGTGCCCAATCGCGGTAGTAGGTGATACCGGCGAAGGGGGGAAACATCCGGGAAAGTATCCCCGGTGTTTTGCATTTTCAGACAGATGAACCGGAGGGGGAAAGTTGCGAGTTCGATAGGTTAGGGATGTGTGACGGACGAACGGGCTGTGTATCCAGATTTATCTCGTCGTTCTGAGCAACTTTCATGTACACAGTATTTTCATCCGAGCTACGGTATATTTTCTATTAAGTTTTAAAGTTTTAAAATCATTTTCTAATTTATTATTATTAAATTAATTCGAAATTAGTATTATTACATCAGCATGACGTCAGCAGTCAACAGAGGTGTTGACTGGTCAAACTGACGTGAGGGTCCTGCCTGTCATTGATTGATTAACTAACTAACAGTTAATTAGGTTAATTAGTGATTAGATTAATCTAATTATGATTAATTAACTTAATTAATTTAGTTAATTAATTAATTAAATTTATTTTTATTATTACTTTTTTCTTCTTTTTTTATAAAAAATCGTTCTGGGGGGTGGGGGCCCACATGTCATTGGCCCAGAGAGGCCTTGCAGGCGCACGGGTTATGGGCGCGGGCGCAACCTCCGCCCGCCCTGGTAGCGAGGCGAGGCTGTGACGCCCGGATAATTAAGCTACAGTAACCCTCTACTAATGATGCCACATCACCTCGGTTACTATTGATAATCTCGCGTTACTTCAAAACCGATTCAACATTCAAATTCAAAATAAAGACAAACAACAAAAGTTTTGAAACATTAAAACCAAAATGTTCGGATTGTGGCAAATAATCCATACTAAATATTGGTGAAGAAACCACACTTCGGTAAAGTATTTAAAGCCACTATAGTAAGTAAAACAGCGGCACAACAATTATTTAAATGCTTTTAAATACTAAACAAATGTTAATCTAGTTTATTTAGTCACCAAACTTTTTGGAGTAGGTGGCCTATGTTATAATGCTAATTTAGGAGCAGGGGTTATATTTTAGTAAAATTGTTTTTGCTAACTAAAATAAATAAAAGAGAAAAGAGAAAATAAATAAAAGCTTAAACTAAAACACAAAGATAGGAAAGAAAAGATCCCCACTGGACCAACTGGCCCAGCTGGCCAGCTAGCCCACCCCTCCCTTGCTTAACTACCCCCAACATCCACCGAAACCCTAGCCCACGACCGCACAAACCCCCATCCCCGATCTCTCTCTCACCCCCCTGATCCAGATCGGATCGGGCGCTTCGCCCCTGCGCCCCTCGCTGGCGCCCCGTCGCTTGTCGTCGGCCACCGCCACTCGGAACCTCCCCGACGGAGCCACCCCGCCGCCCGCCGTCATCGGCGTCGCCTCCCCGTCTCAATCGCTCGTCC
>NC_057796.1:32027904-32035974 GCF_018294505.1 Triticum aestivum | reverse complement strand
CTACCTCCCTGTCGCCGCGGCCGCGGCACTGGCCGCGCCCGAGGCCAGCGCCCGGGCTCGCCCCAGTGGGCACTCGTGGCCGCACCCGTGAGCCCGCACGCCCGTTAGGCCCCTATGGGTATATGGCAAACGGGCCCCGCCCCAGAACGTTTATATATAAAAAGAAAAGATTTAAAAATAATAATAGTAATAAAAGTATTAATTAATTAATTAAAGAATTAATTAACTTAATTAATCCTGATTAGATTAACCTAATCACTAGTTAACTTAATTAAACCCTGATTAGCCTGATCAGTCAATGACATGCGGACCCCAGTCAATGACATGTGGACCCCACATGTCAGTTTGACCCAGTCAACACCTCTGTTGACTGCTGACATCATGCTGATGCAGTAATGCTGATTTCAAAATAATTTAGTAATAATAATTTAGAAATGATTTAAAACTTTAAAAATTAATATAAAATAATCCGTAGCTCGGATGAAAATACTTTGTACATGAAAGTTGCTCAGAACGTCGAGACGAATCCGGATACGCAGCTCGTTCGTCCGCCACACATCCCTAGCATAGCAAACAGACAACTTTCCCCCTCCGGTTCATCTGTCCCAAAACGCGAAACACCGGGGATACTTTCCCGGATGTTTCCCTCCCTTGCCGGTATCACCTATCCATGCGTTAGATCACCCCTGGCACTGCGTATTGCCTTGTTATATGTTGTGATGCTATGTTTGCCCCGTATTTACTGTTTCTTCCCCCCTCTTCTTCTCCGGTAGACCCCGAGACCGGCGCTGATGCCACTGAGTATGACTACATCATCGACGACCCTTCTTCCTGTGCAATAGTGCTTCCAGGCAAGCGCCCCCTTGATCACCAGATATCGCCTATGCCTTCTCTCTACTGCTTGCATTAGAGTAGTGTAGCATGTTACTGCTTTCGTTAATCCTATTCTGCTGCATAGCCTGTCATTGTTGCTACAGTTGTTACCCTTACCTGCAATCCTAAATGCTTAGTATAGGGTGCTAGTATTCCATCAGTGGCCCTACATTCTTGTCCGTCTGCCATGCTATACTACTGGGCCGTGATCACTCGGGAGGTGATCACGGGCATATACTATATACTTTATACTGTTACATGACTTATGATACTGTTCGGAGATGGGGGCTGAAGGGGCAGGTGGCTTCATCCCAGTAGAGGTGGGCCTGGGTTCCCGACTGTTACTTTGTGGCGGAGCAACAGGGCAGGTTGACACCACCTAGGAAAGAGGTGGGCCTGGCCCTGGTCGGCGTTCGCAGATACTTCAATTAACATGCTTAACGAGATCTTGGTATTTGATCTGAGTCTGGCCACTGGCCTATACGCACTAACCAACTACGCGGGAACAGTTATGGGAACTCGACGTCGTGGTATCAGCCGAAGCCTTCGTGACGTCAGCGACTGAGCGGCGCGCACCGGATTGGAACGTAAGTCTGCTCTTGTATTAAGGGGGCTAGTTCTGCTTCCGGCCGCCCTCGCAACGTGCAGGCGTGCAATGGGCGATGGGCCAAGACCCCTGCGCCATAGGATTTAGACCGGCGTGCTGACCTCTCTCTTGTGCCTAGTTAGGACTGCGACATGTTGATCTTCTAAGGCCCGGCATGACCCAGGAAAGTGTGTCCGGCCAAAGGGGATCGAGCGTGTTGGGTTATGTGGTGCACCCCTGCAGGGAAGTTTATCTATTCGAATAGCCGTGTCCCTCGGTAAAAGGACGACCCGGAGTTGTACCTTGACCTTATGACAAGTAGAACCGGATACCTAATAAAACACACCCTTCCAAGTGCCAGATATAACCCGGTGATCGCTCTCACATAGGGCGACGAGGGGAGGATCGCCGGGTAGGATTATGCTATGCGATGCTACTTGGTGAACTTACCATCTACTCTGTTCTACATGCTGCAAGATGGAGGCTGCCAGAAGCGTAGTCTTCGATAGGATTAGCTATCCCCCTCTTTTACTGGCATTCTGCAGTTCAGTCCACCGATATTGCCCCTTTTACACAGATACCCATGCATAAGTATTGTAGATCCTTGCTTGCGAGTACTTTGGATGAGTACTCACGGTTGCTTTTCTCCCTCTTTTCCCCCTTCCCATTCTACTTGGTTGTCGCAACCAGATGCTGGAGCCCAGGAGCCAGACGCCACCGTCGGCGACGACTCCTACTACACCGGAGATGCCTACTGCTACGTGCAGGCCGCTGATGACGACTAGGAGTAGTTTAGGTGGATCCCAGGCAGGAGGCCTGCACCTCTTTCGATCTGTATCCCAGTTTGTGCTAGCCTTCTTAAGGCAAACTTGTTTAACTAATGTCTGTACTCAGATATTGTTGCTTCCGCTAACTCGTCTATGATCGGGCACTTGTATTCGAGCCCTCGAGGCCCCTGGCTTGTATTATGATGCTTGTATGACATTTTTTTATTTTGAGAGTTGTGTTGTGATATCTTCCCATGAGTCCCTGATCTTGATCGTACACGTTTGCGCGTATGATTAGTGTACGATTGAATGAGGAGCGTCACAAGTTGGTATCAGAGCCGACTGCCTGTAGGAATCCCCCTTCCACACTCCTTGGCCGAAGTTGAGTCTAGTCATTGCAAAACTTTTACTAACATGGCTGTGCGGCTTACGGGCCCACGTCGCCATTGGGTGGTAGTAGGATCTTTTATTCTTGGACCTTTACTCTAGGACTCTGAACTCTCTTCTATTCGGGTTAAATGATTTTGCTAAAATCTAACTTTAGGTTCTCGAAAATACTTCCTCCCGGAGAGCCCCTTCAGGCCAGATGATCGCCTGCTGCACCAGAAGATTCTGAAGACACTCTCTGATGCTTTCCCGAGACCCTTGTGCCCTTCGCCGTTGCGATCCCTACCACTGATAATCTTTATGGATAACTAGATACTTTTGTCGTTCATACCTTCATCCTTAGTTGCCCTTGTTATTACAAGGTGCCCTCAAATACTCTCCGATGTTCCAACCATCCTTTATGCTTACTACCCAGCAGTTCCTTGCCGCATGAATACCCCTACAAATAATTCTTCACCCTTATCGAGGAACTGTTCATTACTAGTTGATCATATGATCCACGAGGTACATTGATATACTATCCGGTCTTCCGTTAATTCTCTGCCAGCTGTTGTTGTGCAAACACTTGTCTGCTTGCATTATGGTTGCGTTCCATATGTCTAGCAATATTCATTAGTATCCCTTGTCATCGTCATTTTTCAGCCTTTGATTTGATATGTGGTGAATGCTCGCAATCCTCAACTGAATCGAAGAATTCACCCTTCCGGCTCAGACGCCAATTCTAGACAGGAGCTGGTTCTCGACCAATCAAATTGCTGTTGATTGTACCCCTAAGGCTATTCAACTTATCCATCCCTAATCAGAGCATTGCTTCTGATCCCTTGAATTAGAAATCATAATTCCTTTGCATTTGTGCTTTGAATGAGTCAGTTGCTTCTATAATACAATGCCTTTGCATTGTTTCTTTCGCCGGTTGTGTGGCGATACTCACATAAGCTCCGTTACGGACCATCACCTCATTTGTTGAATTATCATCCAACAGTGTCCGTTGTATACAAAAAATTCGAGAAGTTCTTTCCCTGATACATAATACCATTGGTAAATCCTATTCTCCGATTTGCCAACCATGCTCTGCTTTCGAGCTGGTGATAATTACTATTGAAGCTTGTGGTATATGTTTCCACGATGCCCCGATGGGTTGAACCTATGCCTCCCTTAATATGTGTGAACTCGAAAGCTTTCACGAGTCATACTCTTCTGGTATTTTGCTAGATAAAATTTCAACATTACAACTTCTTCGAAAATGATAAGTGAATGAAAGGTTATGCATTGGAGAAGTGGGAGTCGACCTTGAACTTTGTGTTCATGCCCATGGACACGATGTAGATCTTATCATGGAAGCTTCTTGTAATAATAACTTCCCTTGAAAATATCATCTGGATATGTGAATTGATCCTTTGCAATCGTGGTTCCGACCGTATTTTCTCTTTGATTCCATTTCTCGGGCAAGTTAAAGTACTTCTCTTCTGCAGATCAATACATCTTCGCAACCTCTATTTTGATCTTCCTTCGAGTATTACCCTCCGGTATATCGAGAATATCAAAGAACTGTGTCGCTTCCTATGAGTCTACATCTAGTATTTCTTCTCACCGATTTCAGATTCCCCCCAGGTTTTGAGTTATTAGTCACTCGAGAACACCGATAAGTGAATCGATCCCGCACACCGATTCAATAAATCCAAGTAATTTTCGTTGCTTACAAGTTTAATAATCCTTCAAGTCATTCCCTAGCCTCATCGTCTATATCATTATTGTGCTAAATTTTAACTATGTTACCTGGTCATTATTCTCGGAGCACAACTTTCGACGATGAGCTAAGCTTATGTCAATCTTACTCATCATATCATTTTGCCTTGAACAGCGAGCTTAGTTTCGAGTTTGTGTCGTACCCTTGGTTCTAATAACCTTTTGCTTCATCATTCCTTTGACTTGATGTAATCGCCGATCGATTACACCTTCATGAAATCTCTCGACAATTGTGTCGTGATCACCATCAACATTTTGAGATCTTCCAGGATATCAATCGAATTCATGATGGGAAATACCATCCTTGCCCCTCGATGATTTGTGTTATCATCGACAGCATTCTTGCCTTCCCCCAACACAAACTTGTTCTTGTTTTGCATTGTACCTTGAGTTCCTTGCTATCTAACTTATGTTATGTTCTACCGCGGAGTATTACCATATTTGATGTCAAGAATGTTGTGAGGACTGCTCCACTTCTTAAAAATTCTTAATATAGTAACACTTCTCGCCATCTTCGTTATTTTCTTGTCCCCGTGTTGTTTCCAACCGGAATGCGGACAAATGAATTGTGACGTGCGAATTCAAAACTTCTAGCAACCCTATTGCTTTGAAGTTAGTGGTCGACATTTCATTCTTAGACCATTGGTTATCGAGTCACCATTCTACCATTGATCATGCTACCTAAACCCATATTTCGGGTGTACCTTTCAACCAATGTTTAATTATGTATGCTTTGCTCGAGCATACAACATTATACCATTTGATCTGACAAATGTTATCTCCATGTTCACATAATTGTGGAAGTCTCGATGGATTGCCGCTGAGTCCATCAGCCACCCCCCTCATCCTCTCCTTGGTTTAATGATGATGAACCCTTGTCTCGGAACTCACTTCCATAGTCATTTCCCGAGAATCTTACAATGTCATCTCGTCAGTTGGTGTTGCACCTTTTCTTCTCAAGCATCCTGAGCTTGAGGTATCCTGACACCAATCAGATCTTAATCTCGGTCAGATATGATGGTTGGAATATATTTCCAAGAGTTATAACATTGGTCTTTTATATGACCCGGTAAGATGATGTCATGCCCAGCGCACCTGGCCGTAGGACCTATTGTTATAGTTCCCTTCTTAGCAAGGTTAGGGATTCTTCCATGAGGAAATCGTAAGACTTATTCTATAAGTTGTTCCTGATGGATTCTTTGTGTATCCAAAGTCCGTCTTTTGCTTGAAGACCATGTCAATGCTATCTCGAAGCATGTCAATGTTACTCTGATTTTCAATAAGAACATTTGAAGCACAATGCTAAATTTTCTTTATTAATTATTCAAACACCGTTGTTTGGGTGATGTCATGTAATTCCTCTCCCCTTACCTAAAGGTTTTTTTGCATTATATCCTGTCATGGATATCATGCTCTGCTTGTCCTTGGCAAGAATATACCCTTGAAATATGTGTTTAAACACATTTTCCTTTCCATTGTTCTGTTTAATCTGATAATCATATTTTCCTTTCCATTGGTTGGTTTAACGTTTCTTGTGATCTATGTGATCTAAGCAATAATATTCTCCTGCTAATGTAAACACCTGGTGTACAATTCTGTCAGCAAGACCCTGTTACTATTGTTTATGACATTCCGGTAGCCACCGGTCGACGAGAACTTTGCCTATTGGTCCGCCTCATTCAGCGAGCAGGAAAATGGTTCTCTTCGTCCCTCGCCCTTGGTACCGACGTTGTTGCCGACATAATCGACAGGCTACCCTCTGACCTGCCTTACTATCATGACCATGCAAGATAGCACCGCTCTTTCTACTTTTAACCACATGGTGGGCCCATAACCCACAGTTCCACAGGATCGAAACCTGACTCTCCTGTACACCCCCTGTTTCCATAGTTATTCCTCGCGCGTGGCCTTGGATGTAATTCACGAGCCACCTTCCGAGAGATCATCAATTCTGGTATCGGACGCAATACTTATTCCTGTTGCTTTGAGCCCCTTTCACGCCCCGCTTCAGGCATCGAACAGTTGCCTTCTCGCTCGACACTTCCCATGATACCTCATTACTTTGGTCTCGATATTTTCTTAAGTTTCAATTCGAGAGTTACTTTCCGCCACCTCCCCCGATGTTATCGACCAGGTAGTCAACCTTGCCGAGGTCCGTTCTCCCAGAATACTCCCCCTTTATTCTTTCGTAAGTATGATGGAGTTTCCGAAGAAAGGATGCCGACTTCATCATGATGACATGAAGCAGAGAAATGGAGACATCAAAGTAATGGATCGACCTCTTCAAGAAGAGCAACCGAGACCGAGAAGATTCGTTAGAATTTCGTAACCAGATCTTCCCCCCTTACTCCACCTCTTAAAATCTCGGGACGAGATTTCTTGTAGTGGAGGAGAATTGTGACGCCCGGATAATTAAGCTATAGTAACCCTCTACTAATGATGCCACATCACCTCGGTTACTATTGATAATCTCGCGTTACTTCAAAACCGATTCAAAATTCAAATTCAAAATAAAGACAAACAACAAATTTTTGAAACATTAAAACCAAAATGTTCGGATTGTAGCAAATAATCCATACTAAATATTGGTGAAGAAACCACACTTCGGTAAAGTATTTAAATGCACTATAGTAAGTAAAACAGCGGCACAACAATTATTTAAATGCTTTTAAATACTAAACAAATGTTAATCTAGTTTATTTAGTCACCAAACTTTTTGGAGTAGGTGGCCTATGTTATAATGCTAATTTAGGAGCAGGGGTTATATTTTAGTAAAATTGTTTTTGCTAACTAAAAGAAATAAAAGAGAAAAGACAAAATAAATAAAAGCTTAAACTAAAACACAAAGATAGGAAAGAAAATATCCCCACTGGACCAACTGGCCCAGCTGGCCAGCCATCCACCCCTCCCTTGCTTAACTACCCCCAACACCCACCGAAACCCTAGCCCACGACCGCACAAACCCCCACCCCCGATCTCTCTCTCACCCCCCCCTCCCCGATCCAGACCGGATCGGGCGCCTCGCCCCAGCGCCCCTCGCTGGCGCCCCGTCGCTTGTCGTCAGCCACCGCCGCTCGGAACCTCCCCGACGGAGCCACCCCGTCGCCCGCCGTCATCGGCGTCGCCTCCCCGTCTACATCGCTCGTCCTTGACCTCCTCCTCCGCGACGCCGCCTCGTCGGTCCCCGCCCTTGTCCTCGCGCCCCGTCCCCTCTCCCTCGATGGGGCCCCTCACCTCGCCGACCGCGACCACGCCAGGACGCCCCCATGACGCCGCCCCATGCTCGGCTTCATCCTTGGGCCTCCGCTGTCATCCTCCTCCCCACGGGTCGCCTCCGAGCCGGCTGCCATGCCCCTCAAGCTCCCCTGTGAGCCGCCACCTCCCTTCTTCTCCCTCTACTCCACGGTGCGCGCGCGTCGTCGTCACCGCGCGCCTCCTGCTTTGCTGCTGCTGCCGCAGTCTGCTACCGCCCGAACCGCTGGCCCCTAGCCTCGCGCTTTCCCGCAGGAGCCATCGCTGCTCCTTCCGCTGCTCAACCGCCGTCGCGCGCGCTCGCCAGCGCCCCCTGTCGCCTACCACGCCGCCTGCACGCACGGCCATGCTGTGCCTCTAGCCACTGCTGCCGCCGGAAACCCCACGCCCGCCGGCGCCCGGCAGGCCGCTCCCAGTCGCCGCTGCTCGCTACCGCGCCGCCCCTGCCTGCCTCCCTGT
>NC_057796.1:32025152-32027869 GCF_018294505.1 Triticum aestivum | reverse complement strand
TCGCCCCGGTGGGCGCTCGTGGCCGCGCCCGTGAGCCCGCACGCCCGTTAGGCCCCTAAGGCTATATGGCAAACGGGCCCCGCCCCAGAACGTTTATATATAAAAAGAAAAGATTTAAAAATAATAATAGTAATAAAAGTATTAATTAATTAATTAAAGAATTAATTAACTTAATTAATCGTGATTAGATTAACGTAATCACTAGTTAACTTAATTAAACCCTGATTAGCCTGATCAGTCAATGACATGCGGACCCCAGTCAATGACATGCGGACCCCACATGTCAGTTTGACTCAGTCAACACCTCTGTTGACTGCTGATGTCATGCTGACGTCATGCTGATGCAGTAATGCTGATTTCAAATTAATTTAGTAATAATAATTTAGAAAATGATTTAAAACTTCAAAAATTAATATAAAATAATCAGTAGCTCAGATGAAAATACTTTGTACATGAAAGTTGCTCAGAACGTCGAGACGAATCCGAATACGCAGCTTGTTCGTCCGCCACACATCCCTAGCATAGCAAACACACAACTTTCCCCCTCCGGTTCATTTGTCCGAAAACGCGAAACACCGGGGATACTTTCCCGAATGTTTCCCTCCCTTGCTGGTATCACCTATCCCTGCGTTAGATCACACCTGGCATCGTGTATTGCCTTGTTATATGTTGTGATGCTTTGTTTGCTCTGTACTTACTGGTTCTTCCCCCTCTTCTTCTCCGGTAGACCCCGAGACCGGCGCTGATGCCACTGAGTACGACTACATCATCGACGAACCTTCTTCCTGTGCAATAGTGCTTCCAGGCAAGCCCCCCCCTTGATCACCAGATATCGCCTATGCCTTCTCTCTACTGCTTGCATTAGAGTAGTGTAGCATGTTACTGCTTTCGTTAATCCTATTCTGCTGCATAGCCTGTCATTGTTGCTACAGTTGTTATCCTTACCTGCAATCCTAAATGCTTAGTAGGATGCTAGTATTCCATCAGTGGCCCTACATTCTTGTCCGTCTGCCATGCTATACTATTGGTGATCACGGGCATATACTATATACTTTATACTGTTACATGACTTATGATACTGTTTGGAGATGTGGGCTGAAGGGGCAGGTGGCTTCATCCCGGTAGAGGTGGGCATGGGTTCCCGACGACCCCCAACTGTTACTTTGTGGCGGAGCAACAGGGCAGGTTGAGACCACCTAGGAGAGAGGTGGGCCTGGCCCTGGTCGGCGTTCGCAGATACTTCAATTAACACGCTTAATGAGATCTTGGTATTTTATCTGAGTCTGGCCACTAGCCTATACGCACTAACCAACTACGCGGGAACAGTTATGGGCACTCGACGTCGTGGTATCAGCCGAAGCCTTCGTGACGTCAGCGACTGAGCGGCGCGCGCCGGATTGGAACGTAAGCCTGCTCTTGTATTAAGGGGCTAGTTCTGCTTCCGGCCGCCCTCGCAACGTGCAGGTGGCAATGGGCGATGGGCCCAGACCCCTGCGCCATAGGATTTAGATCGGCGTGCTGACCTCTCTCTTGTGCCTAGGTAGGGTTGCAACGTGTTGATCTTCCGAGGCCGGGCATGACCCAGGAAAGTGTGTCCGGCCAAAGGGGATCGAGCGTGTTGGGTTATGTGGTGCACCCCTGCAGGGGAGTTTATCTATTCGAATAGCCGTGTCCCTCGGTAAAAGGACGACCCGGAGTTGTACCTTGACCTTATGACAAGTAGAACCGGATACTTAATAAAACACACCCTTCCAAGTGCCAGATATAACCCGGTGATCGCTCTCACATAGGGCGGCGAGGGGAGGACCGCCGGGTAGGATTATGCTATGCGATGCTACTTGGTGAACTTACCATCTACTCTGTTCTACATGCTGCAAGATGGAGGCTGCCAGAAGCGTAGTCTTCGATAGGATTAGCTATCCCCCTCTTATACTGGCATTCTGCAGTTCAGTCCACCGATATTGCCGCTTTTACACAGATACCCATGCATAAGTATTGTAGATCCTTGCTTGCGAGTACTTTGGATGAGTACTCACGGTTGTTTTTCTCCCTTTTTCCCCCTTCCCATTCTACCTGGTTGTCGCAACCAGATGCTGGAGCCCAGGAGCCAGACGCCACCATCGACGACGACTCCTACTACAACGGAGATGCCTACTGCTACGTGCAGGCCGCTGATGACGACCAGGAGTAGTTTAGGAGGATCCCAGGCAGGAGGCCTGCGCCTCTTTCGATCTGTATCCCAGTTTGTGCTAGCCTTCTTAAGGCAAACTTGTTTAACTTATGTCTACACTCAGATATTGTTGCTTCCGCTGACTCGTCTATGATCGAGCACTTGTATTCGAGCCCTCGAGGCCCCTGGCTTGTATTATGATGCTTGTATGACTTTTTTTATTTTTAGAGTTGTGTTGTGATATCATCCCGTGAGTCCCTGATCTTGATCGTACACGTTTGCGTGTATGATTAGTGTACAATTGAATGGGGGGCGTCACAGAGGCCGTGCCGACGCAGGTTTCGGGCGCGGGCGCCGGCGACCATGGCCAGGAGCTGGCGGAGGCAGGGCGCGCCCGGCGGAGGGGCGCCGGCGGTCGGCAGGGGCGGACGGAAGCGGCCGGCGATGCGGCAGAGACCAGAGGAGAGGGACGAGGCACGGGGCGAGAGCAGCCGAGGCGCGAGGGGGGAAGAGGCGACGGAGGCGGGGCGCGGCCGCAGGCAGGCTA
>NC_057796.1:32017394-32024686 GCF_018294505.1 Triticum aestivum | reverse complement strand
GGCTTCTGGCGAGGTCCAGGCGAGGGGCGCCAGCGTGGTGGCGACGGGAACCGGCGGCGGCGTCGGTGCAGTTCTTTCCCCCCGATCCAGATCTGGATCGGGCAGGGGGAGAGAGCGACGTGGGGGAGTGAGTGGGAGCGAGTGGGGTGGGTCGATCTAGGTCACGGGGGGAGTGGGGGGTTATGGGGGCGCCGGCTGGGCCGGCCTAGCTTGCCCAGTGGCCAGCTGGGCTGAGGCCCAACGGGGGGGTCTTTGTTTAATTTTTTTGTTCTTCTGTTTTGTATTTTCCTTTTCTTTTATTTATTTTCCCTTTACTGCGTTAATTACTTTAGAACACCTTAGCACTTTCTAAACATGTGTCTTCTTCACAACAATTACCTATGTAATATTTGGCACTAACCAAACATTTTTGTTTTAATGTTTGAAAACTTTTATTGTTTGCCTTGATTTTGAATTTTGAATTCGAACCGGTTTCAAACTAACGCGAGATTAGCAACAGTAACAGCGGTGACAAGGCGTCATTACTAGAGGGTTACTGTAGCTTGATTATCCAGGTGTCACAATTCTCCTCCACTACAAGAAATCTCGTCCCGAGATTTTAGTGGTATAGTAAGGGGGAAAGATCTGGTTACGAAATTCTAACGAATCTTCTCCGCCTTGGTTGCTCTTCTCAAGGAGTTCGATCCATTACATTGATGCTTCATTTCTCTATCTCAGGTCATCATGATGAAGTCGGCATCCTTTCTTCGGGAACTCCATCGTACTTACGAATAGTAAAGGGGCAGCTCGGCAACGATAGAAGGCTATAAGGGGTAATCATCGGGGGTTATCCCATGAATGAACACATGGGTATCTCTCGAGTTGGTTAGATGAAACACATCGAGAGCAAAGTAAGAAGGTACAATAAGAAGTTTCAAACGGATAGACAATCGTTCGATGCCTGAACCAAAGTGTGATAGGAGTCTAGAGCAACGAGAATAAGTATTGCGTCTGATACCAGAATGGATCACTAGGAAGGTGGCTCATGAATTACCTATGAATCCAAACGCGGGGATTAACTTTAGAAACAGGGGTGTACAGGACAGGTTTCGATCCTGTGGAAACTGTGGGTTATGGGCCCACCATGTCAGTTAAAAGTAGGAAGGGTGGTGACGTCTTGCACGATCATGTAAGCAAGGCCTGCCAGAGGAATAGAGGATAGCCTGTCAGTTATGTCGGCAACAACATCGATACGAAGGGCGAGGGACAAAGAGAACTATTTTCCTGCTCATTGAACGAGGCAGACCAATAGGCAAAGTTCTCGTCCATCGGTGGTTACCGAAATGTTATCAGCAATAGTAACGGGGTCCTACTAACAGAGTTGTACACCGAGGTGTTTACATAAGCAGAAGAATATTACTGTTTAGATCACATAGATCACAAGAAAGGTTAACCAAAACAATGGAAAGGGAAATGTGATCATCAGTTTAAACAGAACAACGTAAAGGAAAACGTGTTTAAACACACATTTGAGGGGTATATCCTTCCAAGGACAAGCAGAGCATGATATCCATGACAGGATAGAAAGTAGAAAACCCCTTTAGGCAAGGGGAGAGAAATTTCATGACATTACCCATACAACGGTGTTTGGATAATTGAGCAAGAAACATTTAGCATTTGCTTCAAATGTTCTTGTTGAAAATCGGAGTACCACAAACATGCTTCGAGATAGCATTGACATGGTCTTCAAGCAAGGTCAGACTTCGGATACACGAAGGATCCATCAGGAACAACTTGTAGAATAAGTTTTACAATTTCCTCATGGAAGAATGGATAGCCTTGCTAAAAAGGAAATTATAACAATAGGTCCTCCGGTCAGGTGTGCTAGGCATGACATCACCTTACCGAGTCATATAAAGACCAATGTTATAACTCTTGGAAATACGTTCCAACCATCATATCTGACCGAGGTTCAGATCCGATTGGTGTCAGGATACCTCCGACTTAGGATGCCAGAGAATAAAAGGTGAAACACAAATTGACGAGATGACAATGTAAGATTCTCGGGAAATGAACTATGGAAGCGAGTTTCAAAACAAGAGTTCATCAGTAAACCAACGAGAGGATGAGGAGGTGGCTGATGGAATCAGCGACAATTCATTGAGATTTTCAAAAGATGGATGTCCACACTTATGTGAACAAGGAGATAACATTTATCAGATCAAATGATGTGATGAGGTATGCTCGAGGAAAACATACACAGTTAAACATTGGTTGAAAGGTGCACCCGAAATATGGGCGAGGTAGCACGGTCAATGTTCGAATGATGATTCAATAAGCCTTAGACGTAGAATGAAACTATAGACCAATAACTTAAAAGCAATAGGGTTGCTAGAAGTTTAGAATTTACACATCACAGACTATTTGTCGATGTTCCGGTTAGAAACAACATGGGGACCAAGAAAAGAATGGTGATGTTAATAAGTATCACTTGTATCAAGAATTCTTAAGGGTGGTGAATTTCCCATGACATTCTTGACATAAAATATAGCAAGGATCTCCAGGTACAACACAATACATGAACAAGTTTGTGTTGAAGGGAAAGCAAGAATGTTGCCGATGATAACACAAATCATCGAGGGGCAAGGATGGTATTTCTCATCATGAATTCAATTGATATCCTGGAGGAACTCAGAATGTTGATGATGATCATGACAAATTCTGTCGAGAGGTTTCATGGAGATGTAATCGGTCGGCGATGACATCAAGTCAAAGGATTGATGAAGCGAAATGTTCTTGGGACCATGAGTAGGACACAAACTCGAATTCAAGCTTGTCGTTCAAGGTGGAACGATAAGACGAGGAAATCGGCGTAAGCTTAGCTCATCATCGAAAGTAGTGCTCCGGAATTAAGGACCCGGTAGCATAGTTAAAATTAGCACGATAATGATGTAGCCGATCAGGCTAGGAGTGACGTGATGGAGTATTAAACTTCTCAACAACAAAGTACTGGGGGTACCGAATCTCAGTGTTGATTCGATTCACAAATCGGTGTTCTCGGTTGACGACAACCCATAACCCGTGGAGTGACTATGATGGGGAAAGGTACTACGTCATCAGAAATTCATAAGATGAAGTGCAATGGGTTGATATCCTTGGGATACCAGGGGGTAATACTCGAAGGTAGAACAAAATAGAGGTGGGGAAGGCGTACTGATCTGCAGAAGGCAAGTACTTTAACTTGTCCAAGAAATAGAATCAAAGGAGAACAATCATGGTCGGAACCACGGTTGCAAAGGATCAATTCACATATACCAGATGATATTTATCAAGGAAATAGTTATTATTACAAGAAGCTTCCATGATAGGATCTACATCGTGTCCATGGGCATGAACACAAAGTTCAAGGTCGACTCCCACTTCTCTAATGCATAACCTTTCATTCACTTCTCATTTTCAAAGAAGTTGTAATGTTGAAATTATATCTAGCAAAATACCAGAAGAGTATGACTCGTGAAAACTTTTGAGGTCACACATATTAAGGAAGGCCTAGGTCAACCCATCGGGGCATCGTGGAAACATATATCACAAACTTCAGGGGTAAATAACTCAAGCTCGAAAGTAGAGCATGGTTGGCCAAATCAGTGAATAGGACTTACCAACGACATTATATATCAGGGAAAGAACTTCTTGAGGTTTTTGTATACAAAGGACACTGTCAGATGATAATTTAACAAAGGATCCGACGTTCCATAACAAAGCTGATGTGAGCATCAGCACACAACAGAGGAAGAAAACAATGCAAGGACATTGGATTATAGAAACAACTGACTAATTCAAAACTCAAATGCACATGAATTATCATTTCCAAATCAAGGGATCAGAAGCCAACGGTCTGATTAAGAATGGATAAGTTGAATAGACTTGGGGGTACAATCGACGGCAATTTGATTGGTCGATAACCAGCTAACGTTCAAAATGACATCTGAGCTGGAAAGATAATTTAAAAGGATCAACCGATGATTGCGGGCACTCGCACTCATGTTGAATCAATAGGATCAAAAAGACGGCATCAACTGAGACTAATGAATATAGCCAGACATATGGGAAGCATCCATAATGCAAGTAGACAAGTATTTGCAGAGCAATAAGCTGCTAAGGATTTTCGAAAGATCGAATAGTATTTCAAAGACTTTTGTGAAACACCTGAACAACTTGGGATGAGCGGTACTCGATAGGTGCAAGAATTTATCCGTAGGGGTATTTAGGCGACTTAGAACTGCAAGGCAGTAGGCACCAAGTATCCTCGGAACAATAGCGAGAATTTCGGGGTATCTTGCAATAACAAGATCAACGGGGAATGATTGTATCAATGGCAAGTGCACGTGGTTATCCATAGGGGTTTATCGATGGAAGGGAATTGCAAAAGCGATGGCACAAAGTCTCGAAAGAACATCGTAGAGTATCTTTGGAATCTTCCGGTGCAGCAAGCGATCATCTGGAGTGAGGGGCTCTCCGGGAGAAAGTATTTTCAAGAACCTAAAGTTAGTTTTGTTTTTATCAAAATCATTTAACCCGAATAGAAGAGAGCTCAGAGTCCCAGAGTATAGACGAGGAATAAAAGATCCTAATGCCACCCAATGGCGACGTAGGCCCGTAAGACACACATCCATGTTAGTAAAAAGTTTTGCAATGTCTAGACTAGACTTCGGACAAGGAGTGTGGAAGGGGGATTCCTACAGGCAGTCGGCTCTGATACCAACTTGTGACGCTCCTCATTCAATCGTACACTAATCATACGCGCAAGCGTGTATGATCAAGATCAGGGACTCACGGGAAGATATCACAACACAACTCTAAAAATAAAATAAGTCATACAAGCGTCATAATACAAGCCAGGGGCCTCGAGGACTCGAATACAAGTGCTCGATCATAGACGAGTCAGCGGAAGCAACAATATGTGAGTACAGACATAAGTAAACAAGTATGCCTTACGAAGGCTAGCACAAACTGGGGTACACATCGAAAGAGGCGCAGGCCTCCTGCCTGGGATCCTCCTAAACTACTCCTGGTCGTCGTCAGCGGCCTGCACGTAGTAGTAGGCACCTCCGGTGTAGTAGGAGTCATCGTCGACGGTGGCGTCTGGCTCCTGGGCTCCAGCATCTGGTTGCGACAACCAGGAAGAAAGGAAAGGGGGAAAAGGGGGAGAAAAGCAACCGTGAGTACTCATCCAAAGTACTCGCAAGCAAGGATCTACACTACATATGCATGGGTATCTGTGTAAAGGGGATATATCGGTGGACTGAACTGCAGAATGCTAGAATAAGAGGGGGATAGCTAATCCTATCGAAGACTACGCTTCTGGCAGCCTCCATCTTGCAGCATGTAGAAGAGAGTAGATGGTAAGTTCACCAAGTAGCATCGTTTAGCATACTCCTACCGGGCGATCCTCTCCTCGTCGCCCTGTGTGAGAGCGATCACCGGGTTA
The DNA here is from genome assembly GCF_018294505.1 of Triticum aestivum. Taxonomy (NCBI): domain Eukaryota; kingdom Viridiplantae; phylum Streptophyta; class Magnoliopsida; order Poales; family Poaceae; genus Triticum; species Triticum aestivum. The sequence goes on along the minus strand of NC_057796.1, from coordinate 32,019,219 downwards.
TATCTGGCACTTGGAAGGGGGTGTTTCATTAAGTATCTGGTTCTAGTTGTCATAAGGTCACGGTACAACTCCGGGTCGTCCTGTTACCGAAGATCATGACTATTCGAATAGATAAACTTCCCTGCAAGGGTGCACCACATTACCCAACACGCTCGATCCCATTTGGCCGGACACACTTTCCTGGGTCATGGCCGGCCTCGGAAGATCAACACGTCGCAGCCCTACCTAGGCACAACAGAGAGGTCAGCACGCCGGTCTAAATCCTATGATGCAGGGGTCTGGGCCCATCGCCCATTGCACACCTACACGTTGTGTGGGCGGCCAGAAGCAGACCTAGCCTAGCAGGCGTTCCAGTCCAATCCGGCGCGCCGCTTAGTCGCTGACGTCACGAAGGCTTTGGCTGATACCACGACGCCGAGTGCCCATAACTGTTCCCGCGTAGTTGGTTAGTGCATATAGGCCAGTGGCCAGACTCAGATCAAATATATACCAAGAACTCGTTAAGCGTATTATTTTGAAGTAACCGCGGACGCTGACCAGGGCCAAGCCCACCTCTCACCTAGGCGGTCTCAACCTGCCCTGTCGCTCCGCCACAAAGATCCACCCAGAGGGCCGTCGGGACAAAGGTCCTTTCAGCCCCCAATCCGTGAATCACTCGCGGGTGCTCCACGAGCCGACCCTTAGTCACCACATGTATCGTGTATAAAGTATATAGTATATACCCGTGATCACCTCCCGAGTGATCACAGCCCGATAGTATAGCACAGCAGACGGACAAGAATGTAGGGCCACAGATGGAATACTAGCATCCTATAATAAGCAGGTAGGATTGCAGGTAAAGGTAACAACAGTAGTAGCAAGGACATGCTATGCATTAGGATAGGATTAACGGAAAACAGTAACATGCTACACTACTCTAATGCAAGCAGTAGAGAGTAGAATAGGCGATATCTGGTGATCAAGGGGGGGCTTGCCTGGAAGCTCAGCCGAGAAGGAGGGGTCGTCAACACGGTAGTCATACTGGGTAGCAGCGGCGTCGGTCTCGGAGTCTAGCGAGAGAAGAGGGAGAAGAAACAATAAATATAATACAAACAAATGCATGACGATGAATGACATGGCAATGAGCGTTGCTAGGGGTGCCCAATCACGGTAGTAGGTGATACCGGCGAAGGGGGGAAACATCCGGGAAAGTATCCCCGGTGTTTTGCGTTTTCGGACAGATGAACCAGAGGGGGAAAGTTGCGAGTTCGATAGGTTAGGGATGTGTGGCGGACGAACGGGCTGCGTATCCGGATTCGTCTCGTCGTTCTGAGCAACTTTCATGTACAAAGTATTTTCATCCGAGCTACGGTTTATTTTCTATTAAGTTTTAAAGTTTTCAAATAATTTTCTAATTTATTATTATTAAATAATTCAAAATTAGTATTATTGCATCAGCATGACGTCAGCAGTCAACAGAGGTGTTGACTGGTCAAACTGACGTGAGGGTCCCGCCTGTCATTGACTGATTAACTAACTAACAGTTAATTAGGTTAATTAGTGGTTAGATTAATCTAATTATGATTAATTAACTTAATTAATTTAGTTATTTAACTAATTAATTAATTAAATTTATTTTTATTATTACTTTTTTTCTTCTTCTTTTTTATAAAAAATCGTTCTAGGGGGGTGGGGCCCCACATGTCATTGGCCCAGAGAGGCCTTGCGGGCGCCCGGGTTACGGGCACGGGCGCAACCACCGCCCGCCCTGGTAGCGAGGCGAGGCCGTGCCGGCGCAGGTTTCGGGCGCGGGCGCGGGCGACCATGGCCAGGAGCTGGCGGACGC
>NC_057796.1:32003763-32016376 GCF_018294505.1 Triticum aestivum | reverse complement strand
GAGAGAGAGCGACGTGGGGGGAGTGAGTGGGAGCGAGTGGGGTGGGTTGATCTAGGTCACGGGGGGAGTGGGGGTTATGGGGGCGCCGGCTGGGCCGGCCTGGCTTGCCCAGTGGCCAGCTGGGCCGAAGCCCAGCGGGGGGGTCTTTGTTTTATTTTTTTGTTCTTCTGTTTTGTATTTTCCTTTTCTTTTATTTATTTTCCCTTTACTGTTTTAACTACTTTAGAACACCTTAGCACTTTCTAAACATGTGTCTTCTTCACAACAATTACCTATGTAATATTTGGCACTAACCGAACATTTTTGTTTTAATGTTTGAAAACTTTTATTGTTTGCCTTGATTTTGAATTTTGAATTCGAACCGGTTTCAAACTAACGCGAGATTATCAACAGTAATAGCGGTGACTGAAGGAATATGCCCTAGAGGCAATAATAAAGTATTATTTATTTCCTTGTATCATGATAAATGTTTATTATTCATGCTAGAATTGTATTAACCGGAAACATAATACATGTGTGAATATATAGACAAACAGAGTGTCACTAGTATGCCTCTACTTGACTGGCTCATTAATCAAAGATGGTTATGTTTCCTAGCCATAGACATAAGTTGTCATTTGATTAACGAGATCACCTAATTAGGAGAATGACGTGATTGACTTGACCCATTCCGTTAGCTTAGCACTCGATCGTTTAGTATGTTGCTATTGCTTTCTTCATGACTTATACATGTTCCTATGACTATGAGATTATGCAACTCCCGTTTACCGGAGGAACACTTTGTGTGCTACCAAACGTCACAACGTAAATGGGTGATTATAAAGGTGCTCTACAGGTGTCTCCAAAGGTACTTGTTGGGTTGGCGTATTTCGAGATTAGGATTTGTCACTCCAATTGTCGGAGAGGTATCTCTGGGCCCACTCGGTAATGCACATCACTATATGCCTTGCAAGCATTGTGACTAATGAGTTAGTTGCGGGATGATGTGTTACGGAACGAGTAAAGAGACTTGCCGGTAACGAGATTGAACTAGGTATCGAGATACCGACGATCAAATCTCGGGCAAGTAACATACCGGTGACAAAGGGAACAACGTATGTTGTTATGCGGTCTGACCGATAAAGATCTTCATAGAATATGTGGGAGCCAATATGGGCATCCAGGTCCCGCTATTGGTTATTGACCGGAGACGTGTCTCGGTCATGTCTACATAGTTCTCGAACCCGTAGGGTCCGCACGCTTAACGTTACGATGACAGTTTTATTGAGTTTTGATGTACCGAAGGAGTTCGGAGCCCCGGATGAGATCGGGGATATGACGAGGAGTCTCGAAATGGTCGAGATGTAAAAATCGATATATTGGACGACTATATTCGGACTTCGGAAAGGTTCCGAGTGATTCGGGTATTTTTCGGAGTACCGGAGAGTTACGGGAATTCGTATTGGGCCTTAATGGGCCATACGGGAAAGGAGAGAAAGGCCTCAAAAGGTGGCCGCACCCCTCCCCATGGTCTGGTCCGAATTGGACTAGGGAAGGGGGGCGCACCCTTCCTTCTTTCTCCTTCCCCCTTCCCTTCTCCTACTCCCACAAGGAAAGGAGGAGTCCTACTCCCGGTCGGAGTAGGACTCCCCCCTATGGCGCGCCTCTCCCCTTGGCCGGCTGCCTCCCCCTTGCTCCTTTATATACGGGGGCAGGGGGGCACCCCAAAGACACAACAATTGATCCTTGAGATCTCTTAGCCGTGTGCGGTGCCCCCCTCCACCATATTACACCTCGAGAATACCGTTGCGGAGCTTAGGCGAAGCCCTGCGTCGGTGGAACATCATCATCGTCACCACGCCGTCGTGCTGACGAAACTCTCCCTCAACACTCGGCTGGATAGGAGTTCGAGGGACGTCATCGAGCTGAACGTGTGCTGAACTCGGAGGTGCCGTGCGTTCGGTACTTGATCGGTCGAATCGTAAAAACGTACGACTACATCAACCGCGTTGTGTTAACGCTTCCGCTTTCGGTCTACGAGGGTACGTGGACAACACTCTCCCCTCTCGTTGCTATGCATCACCATGATCTTGCGTGTGCGTAGGAAATTTTTTGAAATTACTACGTTCCCCAACAGTGACAAGGCGTCATTACTAGAGGGTTACTGTAGCTTGATTATCCGGGCGTCACATGTGCCATATACTTGCATTCTCAATTTGTGTCCCCATCGTGTTATACACAATAACTATTCTTTCATGATGGTATGTTCTTATACCATGCATCAAATTTCTTTGAGCATTGCTTATCTTGTACTAACTCACACGTGCACATACACATCATGGCAGATGATGTGTACATATACCACGCGCACAATTTCTTTGGTTTGTGTCTCTTTTGTGTAGGTACCCATGAATACTTGTCAACCTCGCAGTCCCACGAGTTGACAAAACGAGCTCTAGAGAGCAACGATGACTTGGAATCATGTGGATTGTCCTTACCACCGTTCCCATCACGCGAAGTCTTCGCGCATTTCTTCTACTTGGCCCTCACTTGGCTATGGGTTACTGTCCATTACCTATTCTATGCCCATCTTGCCATGTTCACTTTGCGTGATATGCTCATTCCTATGCCTTTGCCATGCATTTGTGACCCATGCTTTGCATTACACATGATGATTGATTCTACTACTTGTATGTGTATTTGCAAGCTTGCTGGAGATATCACTTGTTATTGCCATGTTTGCCTTATGACCCATTCCTATGATGATACTTTGGTCTTGCTTTGTGTTCGTGCTTGCGATATGTCATGTGCATTGCCTATGCCTATTATTTGCACACATGACATGATTGCCATGATTTCCCCTAGTATGTTGCATCTTCGCACTACTAGCTTGCGCGACTTGATTACTATGATTGTTTGCCTTGTTGCATCGTCGATGATTCATACTTGCTTGTTTTATGCGGTTGATGACAACCATCTACATGCTTTGCACATGATGGTTATTGCTTCTTGTCATGTATCTCCATGTGTTGCCTCTCTCATTCTAGATGATTTGACATGTATTGAGTGCAACAATGATTTTCATCTTGCTAATGAGATTGCCCCCATAGCATTCTCGCATATATTTGGAGATTTTGACATATTCCTTGTGAAGCATGCTTGTCTTACCTCTTTGTACCATATACCTAGTGCCATGAATATAGCCATTGTTGCATCATATTATTCATGCACTTGTGCTTCTAATGGTTATGTGCAAGAGAAGAGAACCATCATGATGGATGATGTGTTTATCTACCATGCGCATACATTCTTTGCTTTCTTTTGTGCATGTGTAGGATACTTGGACTTTGTGTCGACTTCGGCTTCACGTGAGTTGACCATTCGAGCTCTTGAGAGAGAGCCTCATACATTCGACCACGACTCACTTCTACACCACCTTTCCTACCACTTTGGCATTGTGAAGAATGCACAAGGACACGCCTTCAATGTGACATCTTTCTTGAGCATGGATATTGCGGATCATACTACTTGTGTTGCTTGCACCATGAGACTTATTGTTCATCTTGGACCACTTGATTGCACACATGTTAGAGATCTTGCTTCGACTTGTCATTTTCACCATTCCATGCATCATGATATATATGCCTTGTGTGTTGCATCCAATTCTTGGATTACTTGCTCCTCTCATATGTTTGGTTGCAACAATGTCATCACTTCACATATGCTATGTCCCATTGATTGCTACATGCTTGCCTTGATTGCCTCACACATGATGAACAATTTCTCTTTCCATTGTGTTGAGTGCCACACGATATTCACTACACCCCATGCACATTATGCTTGGATTGTCTTGCACTTGACCCATGTGTTTAGACACTTCATTTTGTTTGGTGTTGTGAATGCTTCTTATGCCTACCATAGACCTTTCATTGAGCGCTTTGCCCATGCTTGCTATGACTTTGAGGCAGATGCGTATTCTCTTGTTACACATATTTGCATCACTTCCTCACATTTACATGCTTGTCCCCATGATATCTTTGCTTGTGCTCGATTAATATGCTTACATGCCATGTCACAATCCTTCGTCACACCATATGCTTTGCATGATGACGACACTTGTTTGGTGAATCACCTCTTGAATGTTTGGTTTTGCACTAACGCTAACCACATTTGTTTTTCCAAGTGTTTGTTGTCCTTACTCCTTTTGAAGGAATCACAAGACGGTGCGACATTGGAGAGTGCCCATTTCGAGCTTCAAGATGACAAGTACTTGGTGAACGTCCACTTCTACACGGCGAGGCCATCTCTTTCCCATGGTGATTTGGTTTTTGATCCGAGGTCGGATCTTTCTCAAGGGAGGGGAGATGATGTGGAGCATCCTATGGACATCACCATGTCAAGAGTCCGTTCGGCGAGTGACACGTGCGACATGTACTTCACATACACAAAGGTGAATCATCTCCTTTACACGTGCTCACTTGACACCTTCGAGGATGGTATACTACTTGACACTCCACTCGTGTGCATGCATAGGTATTGTCGGAACACTACGGACGACGAGGAGGAGTGCGAGCACCAAGGAATAACTACACCATCCGCGAGGGAAGCCTGGAAGCGACGACGGAAGAAGAAGGAGCTGCTGAAGCTACAGTGGCCGGACATCTGGGCCAGAGGCCGGACATCCGGCGCCTGTGCAGCCGTCCAACAGCTGCACCAACAGATGGCCGAAGCATCAACGGCCGGACATCTGGCCCATGGGCCCGAACATCCGGCGCGACGCCACAGCCCAGACATCCTTCCTTCCCCCGGAAATCCGGCATGAACAACAGGAGCCAACAGAAGGCCACCCCGCTCGAGCCGGACATCCGGCCAACTGCCCCGGACATCCGGCGTCTTACGAGAGCCCGGACATCCGGCGCCTGCCTGCGCGCAGCCACGAGCCAGAGGCCCATGTATCCCTTTCCCACTTACCCCTTCGTGGCTTAGACTATATATACTCCTTCCCCTCCTCCTAGTTAGGGTTAGCAAAGTGATAGCTCATTTGTGTGTGAGCTTTGCTCCTACCTTCCTCTACTCTTGAGAGAGAGAGACTACTACTCCTTATGGAGGACAAGACCTCCATCTAGGAGAAGATCCTGCGGGATATATCATCAAGACCCCCTCTTGGGCGGCCCCATTCAAGACCTCCTCATGGAGATGAACCTTACCTTGTATCATTCCCTTGTTGTTCATGTACCTTGTGGATCTTGTGTGTTTGATTGTCTAGTGGATGTGTGATTGGACTTGTTCTTGAGTGTTTCCCCTTGTGATTTCTCTCCGTTCTCCCCCGTGTTCTTCGTGTTCTTCGCGGGATCCGCTCCTTTCCTGAAAGATCGGCCGTATAGGGTTACACCCTACATCAGTTGGGAGAGGAGGTGGCAGCAGCGGCGGGGCGCGGCTGCAGCGGGAGACGGCGCGGCGGCTGAAGGAAGCAGGCGCGCGGGTGGGAAGACAGGGCGGCTGGCTCGGCGCGCGGGTGCAAGACTGCAACGGATGCGGCGCGCGGGACGCAGCGGCACAGGGCACGAGGCGGCAGCGGTCACGGCACGCACAGGCGCGCGGGTGCAGGACTGCAGCGGCTGCGACGCGGAGATTGCTTGGCGCGCGGGAAGCAGCGGCACAGGGCATGGGGCGGCAGCGGTCACGGGACGCACGGGCGGCAGCAGCTTGGGACGCGTGGGCGGAAGCAAGGCACAGGCATCGGCGGCGCGTGTTAGTGGGAGGAGAGGTGCGGCAGCGGCGGGTGCGGTGGTGGGTTGCGGCGGCGACGGCGCGGGGAGGCACGGTGGCGGCGGCGGCTGGCCCTAGGGTTAGACCGGAGAGGATGATATCATGTAGACAGATAATTTGCAATACAATGTATTGATTGGGGTGCTGGTGCACGCATATATAATACAGGGAAGACCTCCACCTCAACTATACAAGACTAGAAGGTGGGCCACAACTCCTATACACATGCAGTATAAAATACATACCCAACAAGCAGGAACTGTATGTAAATACTATAGATGATTACTGTGTTGAATTATTGTCAACAAATATGTGTTTGTACCACTGTTCATGCGCGGATGGTGAAGCAACGTCAGGGATCTGTAGCTCCCTCTGACTTGGATCTCGTTCCAGCGGCGGCAGCCCTGCTCGATGGTGAGGAAGAAGTTCTTTTTAGGGAAGTGAGGAAGCGTGAACGGACGAGGAGAAGGGAAAAAGGAAGAGGAAAGAAAGAAATAAAAAGGATCATTCAGTGATGAGTGGGTCCCGCGCGGCAGCAGAATTTTAGGATTGGAGCTCTGAAAAAAAATACTACGTACTCCTTCCGTAAACTAATATAAGAGTTTTTAGATCATTATTTCTCTACCTAATATTAAAGAGAGGATTGTTTCTTTATTTTTTTTGGTTTACGGTGGGACCAAAATAAGTTTTCGTCTGTGGACACGATATCTCGTTCGGGAGTTATCTCGATCTCCTGATCTCTTTAATTTTAGGATTGGAGCTCTGGAAAAAAATACTACGTACTCCTTCCGTAAACTAATATAAGAGTTTTTAGATCATTATTTCTCTACCTAATATTAAAGAGAGGATTGTTTCTTTATTTTTTTTGGTTTACGGTGGGACCAAAATAAGTTTTCGTCTGTGGACACGATATCTCGTTCGGGAGTTATCTCGATCTCCTGATTTGTTTCCGTAGAAAAAAACGTAGGACGCACGGAGCCATTATGGGCCGGCCCATTAGCGTACCAACTACTCACGCCAGTGAAAATGTCCAAGGAAAATATACTACGCCGTGAGGAATCGAATCCGGGCTCTCACGCAAGACTGCTAGGAATGCTACCCACCGGGCTAAAGAAGAGTTGGTGTAAATTGCAGCGCAACGTCTTAAATTAAGCTAATAGTTGCGCCAGTTACCGAGAGCAAAATATTTATTTTAGAAAAAGTGAATATGTTTTTGAATACGAATATTTTGCAAATATTTGAATAAAAAATTGAAACTCGAACATTTTTCAGAAAAAAAGAACAATATTTATTTTTTTATCTTTTTGAGACCTGAATATTATTTAACACGAACAATTTCTGAAAACTAGGAGGTACTGTACTGATTTTTTTTGAATTGCTAACATTTTTCTAAATATATACCTATCAAAACTTGGTGAATTTTTGAAATATGCCTACGAATGCATTTTTCTAAATCACAATTTTTTTTTCTAAACTTTCAATTTGAAAAGGCAAACATTTTACAAGACATGATTTTTTTTGGAAAACTAGGAGGTACTGTAGCTAACATTTTTCTAAATCTATACCTATTAGAAACTAGGTGAATTTTTGAAATATGCCTACGAATGAATTGTTTTAGTTCAATTTATTAAACTTGGGAATGAAAGGAATCTTTGTCTCCGTCGTGTCTTCACGTACGACCAGCATCGCTCGGCCCAGTCACACCCGTCAAAATGGATGAGGAGTCCAACTAAGATTTCGTGATCTATCTGACACAAAGTACTCAATTTACATGATAATAACACAGACATATGTTATATGCAGTACTTTTCCCTGTATATTAGCCGGATGATAAAAAAATCTTTATTCAACGTTCTTGATCTCGCCGGACACGAAGGAGGCTCAATGATCCAGCTATTGGATCTCACCAACCTTGGTTAGTGAGAATTGGTACTGCGACCACTGATACAAGGACGACAAAGAGGATAAGCGGAAACATGGGCCTGGTAATATACTAAAATAGAGGACGTGGACCTGAGGATGAGGTATTAATTAAGTTTATTATATTAGGGGCATGAGGGTGAGGTCTTTAGCCATACTCAGTGGTAAGGATGTGTGAGAGTTGGTGTTCTCCCGTTGCAACGCACGGGCATGTTTGCTAATTAATAATCTAAATGTTGTTATATTAGTTTACAGAGGGAGTACTAGGTAAAGATCGGTCCAGTATATAAGATCTTAGGTGCATGCGAACTCATCAGCAGAGTAAACAAGGATCCAATCTCCGGGTACTCACCGGAAGCAGCGGTGCCTCCTACGCCAAGGAGAGATCGGGTCAAATAATCATCGCGCTGAAGATCTGGAATCAAAGGAAAATAAACAATCAATTGCCTGACCAATTTTCCTAAAAAAAGAAAGAAAATAACAAAAAAGACGGCTGCTAGGCGTCATCCGGATGCAGAAAAGCAAAATAACATCCGCCTTTTGAACCATGCGATCTGAACGCTCTAGCCGTTCGATAGAAGTCATAGAACATCGCACACACATCCTCGCCCTCCGTAGCAAGCTTCGGTGGCATTGCAGAAGCTTCGGTGTTTATGTGGTTTGTACATAAATAAGTCATATTAACAAAGGATAACTTGGTAAAGCGCAACTGGACATGATCTACTAGGTGTAGTTTTTGTGATCGGGATGAAACTATCAAACACCTTTTTTTTTTGATTGCCCGTTGGCCAAAGTTTTGTGGCAGACGGTGCACATTGCCTTTAACATTACACCTCCGAATTCTGTCAGTACGTTATTTGGAACGTGGCTTGTTGGGATAGAGACCGAAACAGCTAGACACATTCGTATAGGAGTTTGTGCTTTGTTGTGGGCAATTTGGAATTGCAGAAATGACTTGGCTTTTAAAAGAACAACAAATATTCATGTTTTGCAGGTTATATTTCGAGCCACTGCGCTGATCCGTATGTGGTCGTTACTCACTCCGACGGAGGCCAGGGAGCGTTTGGTTACTGGATCTATCCGGTGGGAGATGGTAGCACGGGATATTTTCAACCGGTTTGGATGGCGGTCACGTAATAGGATAGACGATTAGTTTTCCTATCTTTGTTATGCCAGCCGGTTGTGGCCTCTTGGCTTTTGTGTTTTTGGCGTTGTGGCTCTTTCTGAGCTTGCCGTTACTTTGTTTCAGACTATAAGACCTTGTTGAGCCTATTTGCTTATTTATAAAAATGACCGTATGCATCATTCTGATACAGAGGCCAGGGAGTCCCCCTTTCCGAAAAAGAAAAAAAAGAGCGCCGGCAACACGCAGCACGGCGTAGCCGTCGTCGCAGCATAGTCGGAGCAGCTCGAGCCGCCATGCAGTAGTTGTGTCGTCGTCAAAGCATCCGTCGCAGCTGCTGAGCCGCCTTCGCAACAGCGTCGTCACGCCCAGATGTCGTCGCAGCATCTGCGTGCGGCACACCGAGATCCTCGGCTCCTCGCCACATCACCTCCAGCGACGCCGCCCATCACAACACTAGTCGTAGCAGCTCCAGTGGCCTCGCAGCAGTGGTTGGAGCACCACCGGCAGCCCCCCATGACGACGGGCACCTCTCACGGATCCGCAGCCCCTGCAAGCATCGTCGGCCGGTGCCACTCGCAGTAACGTCACCGTCGCAGCATCGCCGTCGTCGAGCGTTGAAGCAACTCCGGTGGACTTGTAGCAACCCCGCCGCGGACTGTCGCAGCATCGTCGTCGTCGAGCGTCGAAGCAGGGATGCCGACGCGGGCAGCTCCGGTGGACTTGGAGCAACCCCGCCGCGGATGGTAGCAGCATCGTCGTCGTCGAGCGTCGATGCAGGGCGGCCGTCGCAGCAGCTCCGGTGGATTTGGAGCAACCCGACCGCGGACTGTCACAGCATCGTCGTCGTCGAGCGTCGAAGCACCTGGGCCGTCGTCGCAGCAGCGGTCACCCGTCTCACGGAGGCGGAGGCTCTCTCCTCGGGTTCACTTAAGGGGCGCTAGTTGCGTCAATCAGTGGCGAAGAAAGATAGAAAGAGGAAAAGGAGAGGTGCACGGCTCGCTTGGGAGCGAGATGGGAATGTGTGGCGTACATTAGGGAAAAGAAGATAAGGATAAAGACGAGTCGCACGGGCCCATGGGACACGTGGCGTAAGAAGCAGACGGTTGCGCGCGACGTTGTTTGCATCCGGATGGGACAAGACTTGCCTGCTCCCTTTCCATGCTCCCATCCGTGCTCCCGCATACGTGGCTTGATTTGATTGGAAGAAAATAAGGCCCGGCCCCACCCCCTGAAAATCAGGGGGGAGATGATTAGATTAGAAAAGAAAAAGGAAAAAGAACAGCCGTAGGATGAAGTGGGGGCACGGATGGGAGCATGAAGAGGGAGCAGGCAAGCCGGATCCATCCAAATGGAGGGAAGGAGTTTCCAAAAAACAATCAATTGCCTGATGTGATACGGCGCTTGGTTGCAGGAAGAAAAGAATAGGGGTGAGCGTGGGCAGTACAAAGCGAAGAAAAGGGCGAGATAAGAGACGGACTAACGGCAATATTAGCCTGGTAACAGATTTTTGAGGAGTTCGGCTTCTTAGAGCATCCCAGCCGTTCAGCCCCCAGGGCGCTGAAAAAGAGCGGCCTGGGCGCGAACCGGCGCTAGATTGGTCCCTGGGGGCGACCTAGCTCCCAGCCACGCCCCAGGCGCTGCCCCCCAGCCGCGGCAAATTCAAATGTAGTCATTTCCGCGCAGAAAATAGACGCCACAAATCTGGCGATCAAGCGGCCACAAGTTCGCCGATCGAATGAAAAGTTCGGCGTACAAAAAGCAGAAAGGACGCGCGTGCGCATCAGACGGCGAGGTCGGCCTCCAGCGTCGGTTAAGTCGGCGTGCGCGGGCTTGGCGGGGTCCCTGTGCTTGGCGGCGTCGGCGTGGCTTCTGTGCTGCGAGGAGTCTCGACGGCATCATCGCTCGGGCTTGGCGGGGGCGTCGGCGGGGGCGTGGGCGTGGGCGGCGTCCTCGAGGGAAGCTGGTCCAGGATGAGGCCATGCTCCGCCAAGTACCACGCCTTTAACGCCTCGTTGTTGCTCTGGAGCATGCCCGCCCCGCCCAGCAGGAAAGCCAGGTCGGTGTTTCTCTTCTTCGCGACGACGTTGGTCCGGAGTAGGTCGAGCTTGGCGGCGCTGCTCGACATCAACGCCGACCACCGCGCGTTGTCTTCTCTTCACGAAGGACGGCCCGGGCCTGTGCGTCGGCGAGGCAGTGCTCGATGGACTCCTGCACTCGAGCGGTGGCCGCGTCGGCGTGTTTCCCCTTCTTGGCACCTCTGTTGCCGTCCGGCCGCCCTTCTAACGCGCCCGGAGTCGGCGCGTCCGGCTTGTAGGTCTCCTTGGCCTTGTCGAGGGTGCGCCGGACTTTCACTCACTTCTCGCACTTGTCAATGCGCTTGTAAACATGGAGGTACTTGAATTCGGCGTCGCTATTGCTCTGCCGATATAGGGCGAACATGCGCAGCAACTGCGCGGAGGAACAAACAGTTGGCGGGCGCACACGGCGAAGAAAGGCGGGAGACCGGCATGGCATACCTGATCCTCAACGCTGGCGCCGCTCTCCGGGCGAGCCGCGACCTCCTCGACGACCTCATGCCATTTGTTGCATGCCCCTGGATACGCCCCCAATGGTTCGCCATTGCCTTCGACCCGCGCTGCATGTAGACGCCTTTGAAGTAGGAGTCGACGAGCTTGCGCTTGTCGAACTCGGCCTTGACCCGCTCCCAGTACGTCTCGATGCTCTGGTTCGTGCCGGTGGTCGGGTCGAGGCAGACGACTTTCCATGCTTCGGCGAGGTATTCCTCCTCCTTGGACGCCCACTTGATGCGCGGCTCGCCTGACCTGGTCGCCCGCTTCTTCTTCTTGTGCCTCCTCGCCGGAACAGTCGCCGGCTCCTCCTCCTCCTCCTCCTGCTCCTCCCGCTCCTCCTCACAGTAGACGTAGCCGAGCTCGCCGTCCATGCTGCCGCTGAGATCCACCGTGTCGTCCGGGGTGACGAACCCGGGAGACGCAGCGGCCGCGGCCGAACCTGCCGCGATGATGTCGTCCATGTCGGCCTCGGTCTCGTCGGTGTCGTCGAGGTGCGAGAAGGGCAGCGCTAAACGGCGGAGTGGGGGCGTCGGGGAGGAAGCGTAGGCGGGCGACGAGTAGTTGTATGGAGGGTACTGCACGCCGGCGAAGGCGGGCGAGGGCGTGCGCTGGGCTGGGTGCCCATGGGGGAAGGTGACGTTTGGGTTGAACCCACCGTGCGCGTCCCCGTCGGCGTAGCTCGGTGAGGGCGATCCCCGTGGCGGCGGCGGATAGCCGATGCCTTGCTGGCCCCAAGGCGCCTACTGGGCATGGCTGTCGGGTGGATTCATCATCCCCCTGCGAGTCGCCTCGGCCTCGGCTTGGTCCGCCGAAGCGGCAGCTGCAGCCGCGCATGCCGCGTTGTCACGGGCCTTCTTGGCGATGGCCCTGTTCTGCCGATCGGCGGTGACAGCCTCCCGTCGCTGAACTTCCGCCCTTCACTCGGCGTTTGGCATGCCCGATGGCTTGGACGACGGCGCCCTCGGCTTCCTCTGCTTCGGCTGGGCGACTGAGGCGGTCGCGGTTGCCGCGGCGCGGGGGACGACGTACTTCTCGGTGGCATGGCGGCCGGCTGGGAGGCGAGCGGGAGGGAGATTGGCAGGAGAAAAGGAGAAAATGGGAGGGAAGTGAGGAAAAGCGGGAAGAAACGGCGGGAAGAGGCGCTCGACTTGCCGACAGGGCGGACCCACGCGCCCTTTTCGCTTGTGCCGGCGTCCCAGGCGCCCTCCAGGGCGCCGGGTTCTACCTAGGTCCGCCGGCACCAGTTTCG
>NC_057796.1:31983921-32003418 GCF_018294505.1 Triticum aestivum | reverse complement strand
ATAGGGAGGGCCTGCTGGGGCGCGGCTAGAGATGCTCTTATCCCAGCCCAAGCCTGCGAATACTCCCCTGTCGTTCACGTGCGCGTGTGTCTCCTATGTAGTCTCCAATGTGAGGCGCGTTGCGTCCAACAGATGCGCGCCGCACAGGGGGTGGCCCCACTGGGCCAGCCTAGATTAGATCTAACTATGACCGATAATTCGAACAAAAGCTAAAGTGCTGCAACGGATCGAACAAAGGACCTTGCAACAACTTACTCCGTCGCTAACCACATTACTACCTGCGACTTCATGTCTAAGATGGCACCCGAGTGAATATGAACTAGCAGCCGCGATAGATTTCAACTAATTTTCAAATTCCAACCGTGATTTGTTTTGAAAAAATATATTTTCTATTACAGCAACATTTTTTTGAGGAAATAGGAAAAACATTAATAATTAAAATATTGTTTCAATTTACAAACATTATTTAGAGACGTGAACATTTTTTAAACACTGGAAAAGACTTGAAAACATGAACACCTTTTGAAAATAGCGAACGATTTTTCCAAATCGTGAACATTTGTTCTATTTGTGAACAAATTTTGAAAACATGATTTGTTTTTAATTTCTGAACAAATTTGGAATCTTGAAAGATTATTTGAAACTCCCAAACACTTTTTAGATTTGTGAACAAAAAATGAAAATGCAAACATTTTTTTAAATTCCCAGAACATTTTTTGAATTTCAGAACAAGTTTTCAAATTCGTGAACAGAATTTAAAACGGGGAACAAATTTTGAAGTACCCAAACAAAAAATCAAAACATGACATTTTTAAAAATTGCGAACAAAATTTTGAATGGGAACATTCTATGAAATTCCTCCAAGAATTTGTGAACATAAATTTAAAATGCGAAAATTTATAAAACTTCTGAACATTTTTTGAAAAGGAAAAAAACTTGAATTTTTCTAAAAAAGGATGAGAAAATAAAAAGAGAAACAGAAGATGGAAAAAGGAAAAAGAAAAGAAAGATGAAGAGAAATAGGAGAAAGAAACAGGAAAAAAACTGGTTCAAAGAACTTTCTGGAATGTTCTGAAAACTGATAAAACCATATACAAACCTGCTAGAAGGTTCCTAAAACCGACCGTAACAGGTCACCTACTGGGCCGGTCCAGTGAATCCATCCCGCTCCATCCCTGTGCGTTCGCTCGATATTTTGACGCACCGAGCGTCCAATAGGGATTTCCGTCGTCTTATTAGCAACATAGAAATCCCTATTTTTTTTACATTTTGTTATATCTTCTGAAAAATAATCTAAAATACATAAATTTCACAAAGAATTACTTCCTTTTTTTTCAGTGTCAAATAATTGTTTTTTACAAATTTTAATAAACTTTGAACACGTTTACAAAATGTTTCAACACATATTTAATTTTCTTAACACATATTCAAAATTGTTTTTCAAAACCATGTGTTTTTTAAAAACTGTTAATCATGTTTTTGGAAAATGTCAAACGTATAACAAATAAATGTTTCAGATGTACTATATGAATAATGTCCAATGTGTTTAAAAAAAAGTAAACAGCAAAATATGCATTTGAAAAAATGTTAACCATTCTTTTGAAAAACTTTAATCAAGTTTTCCGAAAATATATTTTGAAAAAGTACTTAATATATATTTTTGAAAAATATAAAAGCATATTTTTTATATGTATACAAAATATGTACGTGTGTATAAAATAGGTTAAGCATGCATTTTTTTTCATGGTGTTAATCATGCATTTGAAAAACATTAAATGTGTACTATTTCTATTTTGATGTACATGAAAGATGTATACAAAAAATATACAATTTGTTGAAATAGTAGACATAAAAATATGGGTTTTTTATCATTTACGCCACCAGTTGTGTCCTACTACTCAGTTTTGCCACTAGGATTTTCAATTGCTCAAAAGTGCCATCGCTTCGTTAGACACATGCTCCAAAATGCCACTGGACACCATTATTGTGATCTCAAATCTCTTTTGCCATGTTATAATGACATAAATACCTATGGACCAACATGCCAGCTCTCCCTCTATCTCACTACCATCAAGAGTGGGCCCCACTTGATCCCAACGGCATTCTTATTTTCCTATAAAATTATTCGCTTGCTTACTCCTGACAAGTGGGGCTACACTTATCATTGTGAGATAAAGTGAACTGACATGTGGGTCTAGGCTTGTTTTTGTCATATAACATGGTCAACGAAAATATATTAAAAATGTTAATCATGTATTTGAGAAATGTTCAGCATGTATACAAATGTTCTAATCTATATGAAAAATATACAACATATATATAAAAAAGTAGACAGTAGATCATATATTGGAAAAAATATGTATTTTAAAAGGTTAAGGTGTATAAAAAATATTCCTGAGGTATACAAAAATGTAACACATACATTAAATAAAATTTTAGAATTTTTTATTTCTGAATATAAGGATGTTAAATGTATATATAAAAAAGTTCCTGATGTATATGATAAATGCATTGAGTCTGAAATATATTTGTTGCCATTAAAAATGTTTTCACCGTGTATAAAATGTTGACCACGTATTCAAAAAGGTCTTCCAAACATGTACTTCCTCTGTAAAGAAATATAAGAGTGTTTAGATCACTACTTTAGTGATGTAAAAATTCTAATATTTTCTTTATGGAGGGAGTATTTAAGAAAAATATATATTAACATCATGTGTTTTTAAAATGTTGAACGTGTATCAACAAAATGTTTCACGTGTACACAAAAAGTGTACATAGTATACTAAAAAAGTAGATTCGTGTTGAACAGAAGAGTAACCGATGAAAACCAACAAAGTAATAATGAAAAACAAAGAAAACCAATAAAAGAGAAAAAGAAACAAATAAAACCAAAAAAGAAATGAAAAACCAATAAAAATATGGAAACAAAAAAAAGAGAAAGAAAAGAAAAACCAGTGAAACTGAGAAAGAAATAAGGGAACTGAAGAAATCATAGAAAAAGGAAAGAAAAAACAAGTGAAAACCGAGAAAGAAACGAAGAAAACCAGTGAAAAACAGTAGAAATCCATGAAGAGTCAAAGAAAACAAAAAGGAAAAGGAGAAAGAGGAGGGAAAATTAAAAAAACCAAAAGGAGAAGACGAAGAAAACCAAATAAAGCCAACGAAAAACACAACATTTGTGCAAATGAAAAGCCAACGAATGAAAATAAACACACCGAAATGGGACGGCCCAGATACGACGAAGAGTAAAACCCTTCATGCGAAATGAGCTTCCATCTGTCCTTGAACGAGATATAGCTCTCATGGTTGTTCACCCCTTATCCAACCAGTTAGCTGAGCAGGCCAACTATTAAAAGAAGTTTCGAAAGATGTTTTGAAGGTAAGACCCACGGGCCTTACAAGGCCCCACATCATCCCCGCGAGCCTTCAAATAAGGGAGCAAAGTCAAGAGCATGACAACAATGTACGAGAGTTGATAGAATCCGATTACCGTGATTCGAAGGTGCTGAAAAGTCAACCGAAGTCGATTTCCCGACACGTTGAAAATCCAAGTTGATCCAAGTAGCATAGGTAGTAACATGCATCCTCATGCAATGAAAACTAGCCATATTGATAACTAGGTAGTAATATAAACCAGTATCATACTCGCTCCATTCAAAAATACTTGTCAGAGAAATGAATATATTTAGACATATTTTAGTTCTAGATGGAGCATGACACTAGTATAAATTACTCCCCACTATGACTAGCCTTAACCCTTTCCATGGTCAATAGACTGGTGGTGATGGAATTCATTGAATACCAGAAGGCCTCCATAAACAAAAAACTCCTGGAAAGGAGTATAGAGAAGAGACAAATGAAAAATGCCAAACTTGTAATTACCAAAACTCTCTCATTCATGAGTAGGCAAATGGAACTATGGTAATTAACTCAGAGCAAGTACAATAAGGTGATGTGGGCAGGCTATAAGAATTCAAATATTATATCTTTGCTTAGTTGCAGGAGAAAGAAGGCAATCAGATGGTAGACTAAGAGCCAACTCTAGCATAAACTCCAAGACACTTTCTGATGAGGTTGTAAGGTGGGACACTTATTAACATAATTAATAGTATGTATTTATAGCTTACTACAGTAGATGCCGGCTATTAGGTTGGCTATAAGTGATGTGACGACTTCTTATAGCCGATTATCGGCTGTACTATTAACCTTGCTCTCATGCCAAAGGGATTAGTTGGGATACTACAACCATACAAGAATATGACAGGTGTCTTATGAGTATCCCCCCCTCCGGTTTTCATGTCGAGTAAGGCAAGGTCACTAATGCAATATGCACAATTAGATGCCATGTAAATATCCACAACTTTTTGTGTTAGTAGAGTGCCTCCCTCATGTTGGGAGGGCCAACGCTTTGGACACTAACTCTTTCACTTTGTGCTTGGCAAAGCGAAGATGGAGAGAAGGAGGCGCTGTTGGCTTGGAGCCACGTTGTTGTACTGGACAGATGGGAATGTGGCGTTGGGAGAGGTCAAGGGCTCAACAAAATAGCTCGGAGAAATATGGTCCGGTTGAAGGAAATATGCCCTAGAGGCAATAATAAAGTTATTATTTATTTCCTTATATCATGATAAATGTTTATTATTCATGCTAGAATTGTACTAACCGGAAACATGATACACGTGTGAATACATAGACAAACAGAGTGTCACTAGTATGCCTCTACTTGACTAGCTCGTTAATCAAAGATGGTTATGTTTCTTGGCCATATACATGAGTTGTCATTTGATTAACGGGATCACATCATTAGGAGAATGATGTGATTGACTCGACCCATTCCGTTAGCTTAGCACTTGATCGTTTATTATGTTGCTATTGCTTTCTTCATGACTTATACATGTTCCTATGACTATGATATTATGCAACTCCCGTTTACCGGAGGAACACTTTGTGTGCTACCAAACGTCACAACGTAACTGGGTGATTATAAAGGTGCTCTATAGGTGTCTCCTAAGGTACTTGTTGGGTTGGCGTATTTCGAGATTAGGGTTTGTCACTCCGATTGTCGGAGAGGTATCTCTGGGCCCACTCGGTAATGCACATCACTATAAGCCTTGCAAGCAAGGTAACTAATGAGTTAGTTGCGAGATGATGTATTACGGAACGAGTAAAGAGACTTGCCGGTAACGAGATTGAACTAGGTATTGAGATACCGACGATCGAATCTCGGGCAAGTAACATACCGATGACAAAGGGAACAACGTATGTTGTTATGCGGTTTGACCGATAAAGATCTTCATAGAATATGTGGGAACCAATATGAGCATCCAGGTTCCGCTATTGGTTATTGACCGGAGACGTGTCTCGGTCATGTCTACATAGTTCTCGAACCCGTAGGGTCCGCATGCATAAAGTTAGATGACGATCGGTATTATGAGTTTTGTGTTTTGATGTACCGAAGGTAGTTCGGAGTCCCGGATATGATCACGGACATGACGAGGAGTCTCGAAATAGTCGAGACGTAAAGATCGATATATTGGACAACTATGTTCGGACACCGAAATGGTTTCGGGGAGTTTCGGACATATACCAGAGTACCGGGGGGTTACCGGAACCCCCCGGGGAGTTTAATGGGCCAAGATGGGCCTTAGTGGAGAAGAGGAGGGTCGGCTAGGGCTGGCCGCGCCCCCCTCCCCCTCTAGTCCGAATTGGACAAGGAGGGGGGGGTGGCGCCCCCTTTCCTTCCTCCTCTCTCCTTCCCTTCCCTTTCCCCCTCCTACTCCAACTAGGAAAGGAGGGAGTCCTACTCCCGGTGGGAGTAGGACTCCTCTCTAGCGCGCCCTTCCCTGGCCGGCCGCCTCCTCCCCCTGGTCCTTTATATACGGGGGCATGGGGCACCTCTAGACACAACAATTGATCTCTTGATCTCTTAGCCGTGTGCGGTGCCCCCCTCCACCATATTCTACCTCGATCATATGTAGCGGTGCTTAGGAGAAGCCCTGCGTCGGTAGCAACATCATCACCGTCATCACGCCATCATGCTGACGGAAACTCTCCCGTGAAGCTCTGCTGGATCGGAGTTCGCGGGACGTCATCAAGCTGAACGTGTGCTGAACTCGGAGGTGCCGTGCGTTGGGTACTTGGATCGGTCAGATCGTGAAGACGTACGACTACATCAACCGCGTTGTCATAACGCTTCCGCTTTCGGTCTACGAGGGTACGTGGACACACTCTCCCCTCTCGTTGCTATGCATCACCATGATCCTGTGTGTGCGCAGGAATTTTTTTGAAATTACTATGTTCCCCAATAGTGGCATCCGAGCCAGGTTTTATGCGTAGATGTTATATGCACGAGTAGAACACAAGTGAGTTGTGGGCGATACAAGTCATACTGCTTACCCGCATGGCATACTTTGGTTCGGCGGTATTGTTGGATGAAGCGGCCCGGACCGACATTACGCGTACGTGCTACCTCTTGAGCACTGCGTTGGTTTCCCATGAAGAGGAAAGGGTGATGCAGGAAAGTAGCGTAAGTATTTCCCTCAGTCTTTGAGAACCAAGGTATCAATCCAGTAGGAGGCTACGCGCGAGTCCCTCGCACCTACACAAAACAAAGAAATCCTCGCAACCAACGCGATAAGGGGTTGTCAATCCCTACACGGTCACTTACGAGAGTGAGATCTGATAGATATGATAGGATAATATTTTTGGTATTTTTATGATAAAGATGCAAAGTAAAAAGCAACGGAAATAACTAAGTGTTGGAAGATTAATATGATGGAAGATAGACCCGGGAGCCATAGGTTTCACTAGTGGCTTCTCTCAAGAGCATAAGTATTTTACGGTGGGTGAACAAATTACTGTTGAGCAATTGACAGAATTGAGCATAGTTATGAGAATATCTAGGTATGATCATGTATATAGGCATCACGTCCGAGACAAGTAGACCGACTCCTTACTGCATCTACTACTATTACTCCACACATCGACCGCTATCCAGCATGCATCTAGAGTATTAAGTTCATAAGAACAGAGTAACGCTTTAAGCAAGATGACATGATGTAGAGGGATAAATCCATGCAATATGATAAAACCCCATCTTGTTATCCTCGATGGCAACAATACAATACGTGCCTTGCTGCCCCTACTGTCACTGGGAAAGGACACCGCAAGATTGAACCCAAAGCTAAGCACTTCTCCCATTGCAAGAAAGATCAATCTAGTAGGCCAAACCAAACTGATAATTCGAAGAGACTTGCAAAGATAACCAATCATACATAAAAGAATTCAGAAGATTCAAATATTGCTCATAGATAAACTTGATCATAAACCCACAATTCATCGGTCTCAACAAACACACCGCAAAAGAAGATTACATCGAATAGATGTCCACGAGAGAGGGGGAGAACATTGTATTGAGATCCAAAAAGAGAGAAGAAGCCATCTAGCTAATAACTATGGACCCGAAGGTCTGAGGTAAACTACTCACACTTCATCAGAGAGGCTATGGTGTTGATGTAGAAGCCCTCCGTGATGGATGCCCCCTCCGGCGGAGCTCCGGAATAGGCCCCAAGATGGGATCTCGTGAGTACAGAAGGTTGCGGCGGTGGAATTAGGTTTTTGGCTCCGTATCTGATCGTTTGGGGGTACGTAGGTATATATAGGAGGAAGAAGTACGTCGGTGGAGCAACAGGGGGCCCACGAGGGTGGAGGGCGCGCCCTGGGGGGGGGGGGAGTAGGCGCGCCCCCTACCTCGTGGCTTCCCTGTTGGTTGCTTGACGTAGGGTCCAAGTCTCCTGGATCATGTTCGTTCCAAAAATCACGTTCCCAAAGGTTTCATTCCGTTTGGACTCCGTTTGATATTCTTTTTCTGCGAAACTCTGAAATAGGCAAAAAACAACAATTCTGGGTTGGGCCTCTGGTTAATAGGTTAGTCCCAAAAATAATATACAAGTAAATAATAAAGCCCAATAATGTCCAAAACAGAAGATAATATAGTATGGGGCAATCAAAAATTATAGATACGTTGGAGACGTATGAAGCATCCCCAAGCTTAATTCCTACTCGTCCTCGAGTAGGTAAATGATAAAAACAGAATTTTTGATGCAGAATGCTACTTGGCATAATTTCAAAGTAATTCTTCTTATTGTGGCATGAATGTTCAGATTTGATATGATTCAAGATAAAAGTTTAATGTTGACATAAAAACAATAATATTTCAAGCATACTAACTAAGCAATTATGTCTTATCAAAATAACATGGCCAAAGCAAGTTATCCCTACAAAATCATATAGTCTGGCTATGCTCCATCTTCCCACACAAAATATTCATATCATGTACGACCCCGGTTTTAGCCAAGCAATTGGTTCATACTTTTAACGCGCTTCAGCTTTTTCAACTCTTACGCAATACATGAGCGCAAGCCATGGATATAGCACTATGGTGGAATAAGGTATAATGGTAGGGGTTATGTGGGAAGACAAAAAGGAGAAAGTCTCACATCAACGAGGCTAATCAACGGGCTATGGAGATGCCCATCAATTGATGTTAATGCGAGGAGTAGGGATTGCCATGCAACAGATGCACTAGAGCTATAAGTGTATGAAAGCTCAAAAAGAAACTAAGTGGGTGTGCATCCAACTTGCTTGCTCATGAAGACCTCGGGCATTTGAGGAAGCCCATCATTGGAATATACAAGCCAAGTTCTATAATGAAATTTCTCACTAGCATATGGAAGTGACAAAATGAGAGACTCTCTATTATGAAGATCAAGGTGCTACTTTGAAGCACAAATGTGGTAAAAGGATAGTAACATTGTCCCTTCTCTCTTTTTCTCTCATTTTTTTATTTGGGCCTTTTTTCTCTTTTTTTATGGCCTCTTTTTTTTAGTCCGGAGTCTCATCCCGACTTGTGGGGGAATCATAGTCTCCATCATCCTTTCCTCACTTGGGACAATGCTCTAATAATGATGATCATCACACTTTTATTTACTTACAACTCATGAATTACAACTCAATACTTAGAACAAAATATGACTCTATATGAATGCCTCCGGCGGTGTACCGGGATATGCAATGAATCAAGAGCGACATGTATGAAAGAATTATGAACGGTGGCTTTGCCACAAATACAATGTCAACTACATGATCATGCAAAGCAATATGACAATAATGGAGTATGTCATGATAAACGGAATGGTGGAAAGTTGCATGGTAATATATCTCGGAATGGCTATGGAAATGCCATGATAGGTAGGTATGGTGGCTGTTTTGAGGAAGATATAGGGAGGTTTATGTGTGATAGAGCATATCATATCACGGGGTTTGGATGCACCGGCGAAGTTTGCACCAACTCTCAAGGTGAGAAAGGGCAATGCGCGGTACCGAAGAGGCTGGAAAATTGCAGAAAGGTAAGTGTGCGTATAATCCATGGACTCACATTAGTCATAAGGAACTCATATACTTATTGCAAAAATTTATTAGCCCTCGAAGCAAAGTACTACTACGCATGCTCCTAGGGGAAGGGTTGGTAGGAGTTAACCATCGCGCGACCCCGACCGCCACACAAAGGAAGACAATCAACAAATACTTCATGCTCCGACTTCGTTACATAACGGTTCACCATACGTGCATGCTACGGGAATCACAAACTCCAACACATGTATTTTTCAATTCCACAATTACTCAACTAGCACAACTATGATATTACCACCTTTATATCTCAAAACAATTATCAAGCATCAAATTTCTCATGATATTAATTAAAGCAAATTGCCATGCTATTTTAAGACTCTCAAAATAATATAAGTGAAGCATGAGAGATCAATAGTTTCTATAAAACAAATCCACCACCGTGCTCTAAAAGATATAAGTGAAGCACTAGAGCAAAACTATATAGCTCAAAAGATATAAGTGAAGCACATAGAGTATTCTAATAATTTCCGAATCATGTGTGTCTCTCTCAAAAGGTGTGTACAGCAAGGATGATTGTGGTAAACAAAAAAACAAAGATTCAAATCATACAAGACGCTCCAAGCAAAACACATATCATGTGGTGAATAAAAATATAGCTCCAAGTAAAGTTACCGATGGAAGTAGACGAAAGAGGGGATGCCTTCCGGGGCATCCCCAAGCTTTGGCTTTATGGTGTCCTTAGATTATCTTGGGGGTGCCATTGGCATCCCCAAGCTTAGGCTCTTTCCACTCCTTGTTCCATAATCCATCAAATCTTTTACCCAAAACTTGAAAACTTCACAACACAAAACTTAGCAGAAAATCTCGTGAGCTCCGTTAGCGAAAGAAAACAAAAGATCACTTCAAGGTACTGTAATGAACTCATTATTTATTTATATTGGTGTTAAACCTACTGTATTCCAACTTATCTATGGTTTATAAACTCTTTTACTAGCCATAGATTCATCAAAATAAGCAAACAACACACGAAAAACAGAATCTGTCAAAAACAGAACAGTCTGTAGTAATCTGTAACTAACGCAAACTTCTGGAACTCCAAAAAATCATCCAGAATAGGACGACCTAGGTAATTTGTTTATTGATCAGCAGCAATTGGAATCAATATTTTATCACGTTCTGGTGATTTTTAACAATTGTTTTCGTGAACAGAAAGTTTCTGGAAATTACAGCAAGATCAAATAACTATCATCCAAGAAGATCCTATAGGTTTAACTTGGCACAAACACTAATTAAAACATAAAAACCCATCTAACCAGAGGCTAGAACAAATATTTATTCCTAAAGAAGCAAAAAGCAAAAAAAATAAAAATAAAATTGGGTTGCCTCCCAACAAGCGCTATCGTTTAACGCCCCTAGCTAGGCATAAAAGCAAGGATAGATCTAGGTATTGCCATCTTTGGTTGGAATCCATAAGTGGCTCTCATGATAGATTCATATGGTAATTTTATTTTCTTCCTAGGGAAGTGTTCCATGCCTTTCTTTAATGGAAATTGGAATATAATATTCCTTTCCTTCATATCAATAATTGCACCAATCGTTCTAAGGAAAGGTCTACCAAGAATAATAGGACATGAAGGATTGCAATCTATATCAAGAACAATAAAATCTACGGGCACATAATTCCTATTTGCAACAATAAGAACATCATTAATTCTTCCCATAGGTTTCTTAATAGTGGAATCCGCAAGGTGCAAGTTTAAAGAGCAATCATCAAAATCACGGAAACCTAGCAAATCGCACAAAGTTTTTGGAATCGTGGAAACACTAGCACCCAAATCACACAAAGCATAGAATTCATGATCTTTAATCTTAATTTTAATAGTAGGTTCCCACTCATCATAAAGTTTTCTAGGGATAGAAACTTTCAACTCAAGTTTTTCTTCATAAGATTGCATCAAAGCATCAACGATATGTTTGGTAAAAGCTTTATTTTGACTATAAGCATGAGGAGAATTTAGCACGGATTGCAACAAGGAAATAAAATCTATCAAAGAGCAATTATCATAATTAAATTCCTTGAAATCCAGAAATAGTGGGTTCATTAACATCTAATGTTTTGATCTCTTCAATCCCACTTTTATCAATTTTAGCATCAAGATCTAGAAACTCCGACTTTTTGGAATGCCTTATAGGTAAAGGTGGATCATATTCAGTCCCATAATTTTCAAGATTCATATTGCAAAACAAAGATTTAATAGGGGACACATCAATAACTTTTAGATCTTCATCTTTATTTTCATAAGGACTAGAAGAACACGCTTTCATAAAGCAATCTTTCTTAGCACCCATCCTAGCGGTTCTTTCTTTGCACTCATCAATGGAAATTCTCATGGCTTTGAGAGACTCATTGATATCATGCTTAGGAGGGATAGATCTAAGTTTTAAAGAATCAACATCAAGAGAAATTCTATCAACGTTCCTAGCCAATTCATCAACTTTAAGCAATTTCTCTTCAAGCAAAGCATTGAAGTTCTTTTGTGAATTCATAAACTATTTAACACTAGTCTCAAATTCAGAGGGCATCTTATTAAAATTTCCATAAGAATTTTTGTAGGAATTACCATAATTATTAGAGGAATTGCTAGGATAAGGCCTAGGATTAAAGTTTCCTCTATATGCGTTGTTACCAAAATTATTCCTACCAACAAATCACATCCATAGATTCATTATTATTCTCAATCAAAGTAGACGAGGGCATATCATTAGGATCAGAAGAAACACTCTTAGTAGCAAATAATTTCATAAGTTCATCCATCTTTCCACTCAAAACATTAATTTCTTCTATCGCATGCACTTTTTTATTAGTAGATCTTTCAGTGTGCCATTGAGAATAATTAACCATAATATTATCTAGGAGTTTAGTAGCTCCTCCTAAAGTGATTTCCATAAAAGTGCCTCCCGCGGCCGAATCTAAAAGATTTCTAGAAGCAAAATTCAATCCAGCATAAATTTTTTGTATAATCATCCACAAATTCAAACCATGAGTAGGGCAATTACGTATCATTAATTTCATCCTCTCCCAAGATTGGGCAACATGTTCATGATCAAGTTGCTTAAAATTCATAATATCGTTTCTAAGAGAGATAATCTTAGCGGGAGGAAAATACTTAGAGATAAAAGCATCTTTGCACTTATTCCAAGAATCAATACTATTTTTAGGCAAAGACGAAAACCAAGCTTTAGCACGATCTCTAAGCGAAAAAGGAAATAGCTTCAATTTAACAATATCATTGTCAACACCTTTCTTCTTTTTCATATCACACAAATCAACGAAGCTATTTAGATGAGTAGCGGCATCTTCACTAGGAAGGCCGGCGAATTGATCTTTCATGACAAGATTCAACAAAGCTGCATTGATTTCACAAGATTCAGTATCAATAAGAGGAGCAATTGGAGTGCTAAGGAAATCATTATTGTTGGTATTGGTAAAGTCACATAATTTGGTATTATCTTGAGCCATCGTGACAAACAAGCAATCCAACACACGAGCAAACAAGAGAGGGGCAAAAAGAGGCAAACGGAAAAGAGAGGGCGAATAAAACGGCAAGGGTGAAGTGGGGGAGAGGAAAATGAGAGGCAAATGGCAAATAATGTAATGCGGGAGATAAGGGTTTGTGATGGGTACTTGGTATGTTGACTTTTGCATAGACCTCCCCGGCAATGGCGCCAGAAATCCTTCTTGCTACCTCTTGAGCACTGCGTTGGTTTTCCCTTGAAGAGGAAAGGGTGATGCAGCAAAGTAGCGTAAGTATTTCCCTCAGTTTTTGAGAACCAAGGTATCAATCCAGTAGGAGGCTACGCGCAAGTCCCTCGCACCTACACAACACAAATAAATCCTCGCAACCAACGCGATAAGGGGTTGTCAATCCCTACACGGTCACTTACGAGAGTGAGATCTGATAGATATGACAGGATAATATTTTTGGTATTTTTATGATAAAGATGCAAAGTAAAAAGCAACGGAAATAACTAAGTGTTGGAAGATTAATATGATGGAAGATAGACTCGGGGGCCATAGGTTTCACTAGTGGCTTCTCTCAAGAGCATAAGTATTTTACGGTGGGTGAACAAATTACTGTTGAGCAATTGACATAATTGAGCATAGTTATGAGAATATCTAGGTATGATCATGTATATAGGCATCACGTCCGCAACATGTAGAGGCTATGGTGTTGATGTAGAAGCCCTCCGTGATGGATGCCCCCTCCGGCGGAGCTCCGGAATAGGCCCCAAGATGGGATCTCGTGGGTACAGAAGGTTGCGGCGGTGGAATTAGGTTTTTGGCTCCGTATCTGATCGTTTGGGGGTACGTAGGTATATATAGGAGGAAGAAGTACGTCGGTGGAGCAACATGTAGGGTAACGCAGCACAAAACAAAAAATTTCCGACCTACGCACCAGCCCAGGACCACTATGGAGACTGCATACAAGGTTTGATCTTTTTCGTTACCGACTCGTAGCGCAGCGGGAAGTAGAATCGATGACGATCAGCGGTGCAGATCCCCGCAGCTAGGATTTACAACCTCCCAACCGCGAGGATGTATACCCTCATCTGCTCCTCAGACAGCCCTCTGAGAGGCGGTCGAACAGCCCCCCGGACGGTGTCGCGGACAGCCCTTCGGGAGGACCTTCGAAACTCGAATGGTCACTCGGACAGCCCTTCGGGAGGACCTTCGAAACTCGGAAGGTCACACGGACAGCCCTTCGGGAGGCACTCACGAACTAAGACCGAAACTACGATCTCTCTACAGAGTTGCACACATCCGGTGTCATCTATCCGGCAGGGCTTCGCTGTCTAGAACTAGTTCCCACCAGAACCCAGACAGCCTTTCGGCTCTACAAAACTATTTCGCTGGGAGGGAGAGAGAAGCCAGATCATGCATGGCACTTGTATGTGAGAAGGGATGATCCTTTAGGCAGCCCCCTCCACCCCTATTTATAGGCCAAGCCCAAGGGTGGCTTCTCCAAGAAGCCAAGGGGGGAAATACCAAAAAGGCCCTCAAGGTGGCTTCTCCAAGAAGCCAAGCAAAAAGCACTTTCACTATTCATGACGACATTTTTCAGCGTCCGTTCGAACTGAAAATATTTATGTGGGCTCAGAACATTTCCAGTACCCACTAAAATAATTTTCAACGCGTTCCGAAACAATTTCAGTTTAGTGATTTTCATCTGCGAAAAGCAAACAAGAATGCATTTTCACTATTCATGAAGACAATTTTTCGCGTCCACTATTTCTGTGGGTCTGAGAATAATTTCAGTACCCACTAAAATGATTTTGGATTCGTTCTGAAACAATTTCAGATTAGTGAATTTCATCTGCGAAAAACAGCCAACGCGGTACCGGCAGCTCCGAAACATTTTCGGTTTTTATTCTGAAAATTCCAAAAAGTTTCCAGAATGATTCTGGCACCCTCCAAGAATTACCAGGCATGTGCCGAAACCATTTTGAGTTAATGGCATACCCCGAAACAACTTTTTCGGTTTCACCGAAACTCATCCGGTGACCTCTCTCTGCGGTACGATTCCGCTGTCCGAAACTTTTCGGTGTCCGAAACTTTTTCGGTGATTTTCTCTTAGACTCCCTGTCTATTATTCAGCAGATAGATGACCCTTAAGCGTGTGACCCTATAGGTTCGGTGAAGTATAGACATGACCTGGAACCCCTTCCGATCAATGATCAACATTGGAGCCGTGGACACCCATATTGACCCCTATACCCACACGAATGAATATTCGAGTGAACCTCCAGTTGTGGTGAGCTATTCCTGTTGCTTCACGATATATCACAAACACCTGAGGTGAGATTTATTGCATCCCCGTGGGCCAACACTTTGTCCACTATGCAAGTTACCTCGTTACCGGTTTTGTTCTCTTTTCTCGTTTCGTGTTCAGGCATCCCCGTGATCAAATCACAAAGTGTCTGGCCAGACGATGATGGACACCGTAACACCGAGAGGGCCCGAGTATATCTCTCCATCATTGGAGGAGCAAATCCCAATCTCGAGCAAGTTACTTAACA
Organism: Triticum aestivum; assembly: GCF_018294505.1. Taxonomy (NCBI): domain Eukaryota; kingdom Viridiplantae; phylum Streptophyta; class Magnoliopsida; order Poales; family Poaceae; genus Triticum; species Triticum aestivum. The sequence continues at coordinate 31,987,932 of NC_057796.1, read as the reverse complement.
TACTTTCCCATGAACCCGTAAGCCGCCGTAATAGCCATCCAGTTACGGATGACGTTTAACAAACCCCAAAGTTCATGAAGCAAGCATGAAGAAACTCGATACTCTCATGGTCTAAGGAATTATGCAAACATTAACTATCTCTGTGTTATAAACCATTAACTTGTGACGAATGTATCTCATAGCATAACATCAATTCGGGTCGATTCAACACAAATGTCCTTCCTGACATTGTGCCCTCAAAGTTGCTTGGCATAGACATGCCCATGATTGGGAAAACATAATCATCATGCAACACTTGAGCTAGTCTTAGAGGCACGACTAGGAATACATTTTACCGTTTATTATTCCACACGTGCATATGGGTTCTCCCCAGAGCCTTTATGGATATACGGGCTCGGGAACCACAACAGTTATAGCATGGAACATAAACATAATTATGAACAGGGAGATAATGAATAACATTTATTATTGCCTCTAGGGCATATCTCCTACACAACAGGGGGCCCACGAGGGTGGAGGGCGCGCCCTGGGGGGTAGGCGCGCCCCCTACCTCGTGGCTTCCCTGTTGGTTGCTTGACGTAGGGTCCAAGTCTCCTGGATCATGTTCGTTCCAAAAATCACGTTCCCGAAGGTTTCATTCCGTTTGGACTCCGTTTGATATTCTTTTTCTGCGAAACTCTGAAATAGGCAAAAAAACAACAATTCTGGGCTGGGCCTCCAGTTAATAGGTTAGTCCCAAAAATAATATAAAAGTGAATAATAAAGCCCAATAATGTCCAAAACATAAGATAATATAGCATGGAGCAATCAAAAATTATAGATACGTTGGAGACGTATCAGTACGCTTACGTGAGACTGGTTCTACCGACGTGCTTTGCATACAGGTGGCTGGCGGGTGTCAGTTTCTCCAACTTTAGTTGAACAGAGTGTGGCTACGCCCGGTCCTTGAGAAGGTGAAAACAACACTAACTTGACGAACTATCGTTGTGGTTTTGATGCGTAGGTAAGAACGGTTCTTGCTCAGCCCGTAGCAGCCACGTAAAAATTGCAACAACAAAGTAGAGGACGTCTAACTTGTTTTTGCAGGGCATGTTGTGATGTGATATGGTCAAGGCATGATGCTATATTTTATTGTATGAGATGATTATGTTTTGTAACCGAGTTATCGGGAACTGGCAGGAGCCATATGGTTGTCGCTTTATTGTATGCAATGCAATCGCCCTGTAATTGCTTTACTTTATCACTAAGCGGTAGCGATAGTCGTAGAAGCAATAGTTGGCGAGACGACAATGATGCTACGATGGAGATCAAGGTGTCGCGCCGGTGACGATGGTGATCATGACAGTGCTTCGGAGATGGAGATCACAAGCACAAGATGACGATGGCCATATCATATCACTTATATTGATTGCATGTGATGTTTATCCTTTATGCATCTTATTCTGCTTTGATTGACGGTAGCATTATAAGATGATCTCTCACTAAATTTCAAGATAAAAGTGTTCTCCCTGAGTATGCACCGTTGCCAAAGTTCGTCGTGCCGAGACACCATGTGACTCCCCTGTTTCGACCGTACACTAATCATGCACGCAAATGTGTACGATCAAGATCAGGGACTCACGGGAAGATATCACAACACAACTCCACAACATAAATAAGTCATACAAGCATCATAATACAAGCCAGGGGCCTCGAGGGCTTGAATACAAGTGCTCGATCATAGACGAGTCAGCGGAAGCAACAATATCTGAGTACACACATAAGTTAAACAAGTTTGCCTTAAGAAGGCTAGCACAAAAGTAGCAACGATCGAAAAGGCAAGGCCTCCTGTCTGGGTCCTCCTAACTACTCCTCGAAGCCGAACTCCACGTAGAATCATCCTCGGGATCTCTAGCTCCTGGACTCCCGCATCTGGTTGCGACAACCAGGTATAGAAAGGGGAAAAGAGGGAGAAAAGCAACCGTGAGTACTCATCCAAAGTACCCGCAAGCAAGGAGCTACACTACATATGCATGGGTATATGTGTAAAGGGCCATATCGGTGGACTGAACTGCAGAATGCCAGAATAAGAGGGAGATAGCTAATCCTGTCAAAGACTACGCTTCTGGCCACCTCCATCTTGCAGCATGTAGAAGAGAGTAGATGGTAGGTTCACCAAGTAGCATCGCATAGCATAATCCTACCCGGTGATCCCCTCCTCGTCGCCCTGTTAGAGAGACATCACCGGGTTGTATCTGACACTTGGAAGGGTGTGTTTTATTAAGTATCCAGTTCTAGTTGTCATAAGGTCAAGGTACAATTCCGGGTCGTCCTTTTACCGAGGGACACGGCTATTCGAATAGATAAACTTCCCTGCAGGGGTGCACCACATAACCCAACACGCTCGATCCCATTTGGCTAGACACACTTTTCTGGGTCATGCCCGGCCGCGGAAGATCAACACGTCGCAGCCCCACCTAGGCTCAACAGAGAGGTCAGCACGCCGGTCCAAATCCTATGCGCGCAGGGGTCTGGGCCCATCGCCCATTGCACACCTGCACGTTGCGTACGCGGCCGGAAGCAGACCTAGCCTAGCAGGCGTTCCAGTCCAATCCGGCGCGCGCCGCTCCGTCGCTGACGTCAAGAAGAGCTTCGGCTGATACCACGACGCCGAGTGCCCATAACTGTTCCCGCGTAGTTGGTTAGTGCGTATAGACCAAATGGCCAGACTCAGATCAAATACCAAGATCTCGTTAAGCGTGTTAAGTATCCGCGAACGCCGGCCAGGGCCAGGCCCACCTCTCTCCTAGGTGGTCTCAATCTGCCCTGTCGCTCCGCCCTAAAGTAACCCAGGCCCACCTCTACCGGGATGGAGCCACCTGTCCTTTCAGCCCCCTCATCAGAATCACTTGCGGGTACTCAACGAGCCGACCCGAATTTAGTCACCACATGTGTCATGTATATAAAGTACATAGTATATACCCGTGATCACCTCCCGAAGTGATCACGGCCCAGTAGTATAGCATGGCAGATGGACAAGAGTGTAGGGCCACTGATGGTACACTAGCATCCTATACTAAGCAGTAGGATAGCAGGTAAGGGTAACAACTGTAGCAACAATGATAGGCTATGCAGCAGAATAGGATTAACCGAAAGCAGTAACATGCTACACTCTTCTAATGCAAGCAGTATAGAGAAGAATAGGCGATATCTGGTGATCAAGGGGGGGGGGGGCTTGCCTGGTTGCTCAGACAAGGAGGGGTCGTCGGTGACGTAGTCGACCACAGGGGCATCAGCATCGTCACGGGGTCTACCGATGAGAAGAGGGGGAAGAAACAGTAAATACATAGCAAGCAAGTGCATAACAGGACAGCATGCGGAGCTAGACGTGTTCTAACGCGGTATGAGGTGATACCGGTGAAGGGGGGAAACATCCGGGAAAGTATCCCCGGCGTTTCACATTTTTGAACAGATGAACTGGAGGGGGAAAGTTGCGTGTTTGCTATGCTAGGGATGTGTGGTGAACGAACGGGCTGCGTATCCGGATTCGTCTCGTCGTTTTGAGCAACTTTCATGTAGAAAGTATTTTCATCCGAGATACGGATTAAAAGATATGATTTTCAAAAGAATTTATTAATTTCTGGAATTTAATTAATTATTTAATTTAATTCGAAACTGGATTTATGACATCAGCATGATGTCATGCTGACGTCAGCAGTCAACATGGGTTGACTGGTCAACCTGACCAGGGGGTCCCACTGGTCAGTGACACATATTAATTAAACATGTTAATTAACCTAATCAGGATTAATTAGGGGTGGGCCCCACTGTCATTGACTGATTAAATAATTAACTAACAGTTTAATTAGTTTAGTTATTTGATTAATTAGACATAATTAATTAAGTTAATTAATTAATTATTTAATATTTTTACTTATTATTATTATTTAAATTCTCTTTTTTTGTTATTAAACGTTCTGGAGTGTGGGCCCCCATGTCATAGGCACAGGGGCCATAGCGGGCGTAGGGCGT
>NC_057796.1:31946592-31982737 GCF_018294505.1 Triticum aestivum | reverse complement strand
GCGAAGGGGTCGGGACGACGAGCGGCTTCGGGTCGGGCAACGCCGCGCGGAAGGAGAGGGGGCGCAGGGTCGAGGTGGTGGCGAGGGGCGACGGGATCGGGGGGTTGCCCCGATCCAGATCGGGGAAGGGCGAGAGGGAGGAGTGGGACGAGGGGGAGGGAGTGGGTGCGAGTGGGGCGTGGGTGGTTGGGGAGCGGTTAGGGTTTCGGTCAGTGGACCGGGGGGTTAAGTGGTGGTGGGATGGGCCGGCCTGTTCGGGCGGCTAAGGCCAGTTGGGCCACGAGGCCCAGAGGGGGGGTTATGTTGTTTTTGTTCTTGTTTTTTTCTCTCTTTTATTTATTCTATTTTCTGTTTTATTTCATTTTAAATCATTTAGGCATTTTTTAAAAATGTGTTTATTACACCATATTTACATATGCAAAATATGGCACCTCCCGAACAATTTTGTTTTGACTTTTGAAAAGTTTGACGTCTGACATTTATTTAAACTTTTGAATTTGAGAAGTTTTTAATCCAACGCGAGATTAGCAACAGTAACCGGGGTGACGTGGCACCGTTAACGTGGGATTACTCTAGCATGATTATCCGGGCGTCACACACCACGTGATGATCGGGTGTGATAAGCTCTACGTTCATCTACAACGGGTGCAAGCCAGTTTTGCACACGCAGAATACTCGGGTTAAACTTTACGAGCCTAGCATATGCAGATATGGCCTCGGAACACTGAGACCGAAAGGTCGAGCGTGAATCATATAGTAGATATGATCAACATAGTGATGTTCACCATTGAAAACTACTCCATCTCATGTGATGATCGGACATGGTTTAGTTGATTTGGATCACGCAATCACTTAGATGATCAGAGGTATATCTATCTAAGTGGGAGTTCTTAAGTAATATGATTAATTGAACTTAAATTTATCATTAACTTAGTACCTGATAGTATTTTGCTTGTCTATGTTGATTGTAGATAGATGGCCCGTGTTGTTGTTCCGTTAAATTTTAATGCGTTCCTTGAGAAAGAATAGTTGAAAGATGATGGTAGCAATTACACGGTCTGGGTCCGTAACTTGAGGATTATCCTCATTACTGCACAGAAGAATTACGTCCTGGAAGCACCGCTGGGTGTACCACCTGCGCCAGCAACTTCAGACATTGTGAATGCCTGACAGTCACGTGTGGATGACTACTCAATAGTTCAGTGTGCCATGCTTTACGGCTTAGAACCGGGACTTCAACGACGTTTTGAACGTCATGGAGCATACAGATGTTCCAGGAGTTGAAGTTAATATTTCAAGCAAATGCCTGGATAGAGAGATATGAAGTCTCCAATAAGTTCTACAGCTGCAAGATGGAGGAGAATAGTTCTGTCAGTGAGCATATACTCAGAATGTCTGGGTACTGCAATCACTTGATTCAACTGGGAGTTAATCTTCCGGATGATAGTGTCATTGACAGAATTCTTCAATCACTGCCACCAAGCTACAAGAGCTTCGTGATGAACTATAATATGCAAGGGATGGATAAGACAATTCCCGAGCTCTTCGCAATGCTAAAGGCTGCGGAGGTAGAAATCAAGAAGGAGCATCAAGTGTTGATGGTCAATAAGACCACTAGTTTCAAGAAAAAGGGTAAAGGGAAGAAGAAGGGGAACTTCAAGAAGAACAGCAAACAAGTTGCTGCTCAAGAGAAGAAACCCAAGTCTGGACCTAAGCCTGAGACTGAGTGCTTCTACTGCAAGCAGACTGGTCACTGGAAGCGGAACTGCCCCAAGTATTTGGCGGATAAGAAGGATGGCAAGGGGAACAAAGGTATATGTGATATACATGTTATTGATGTGTACCTTACCAGAGCTCGCAGTAGCATCTGGGTATTTGATACTGGTTCTGTTGCTAATACTTGCAACTCGAAACAGGGACTACAGATTAAGCGAAGACTGGCTAAGGACGAGGTGACGATGCGCGTGGCAAATGGTTCCAAAGTCGATGTGATCGCCGTCGGCACGCTACCTCTACATCTATCTTCGGGATTAGTTTTAGACCTGAATAATTGTTATTTGGTGCCAGCGTTGAGCATGAACATTATATCTGGATCTTGTTTGATGCGAGACGGTTATTCATTTAAATATGAGAATAATGGTTGTTCTATTTATATGAGTAATATCTTTTATGGTCATGCACCCTTGAAGAGTGGTCTATTTTTGTTGAATCTCGAAAGTAGTGATACACATATTCATAATGTTGAAGCCAAAAGATGCAGAGTTGATAATGATAGTGCCACTTACATGTGGCACTGCCGTTTGGGTCATATTGGTGTAAAGCGCATGAAGAAACTCCATACTGATGGACTTTTGGAATCACTTGATTATGAATCACTTGGTACTTGCGAACCGTGCCTCATGGGCAAGATGACTAAAACGCCGTTCTCCGGAACTATGGAGCGAGCAACTGATTTGTTGGAGATCGTACATACTGTTGTATGTAGTCCAATGAATGTTGAGGCTCGCGGTGGGTATCGTTATTTTCTCACCTTCACAGATGATTTAAGCAGATATGGGTATATCTACTTAATGAAACATAAGTCTGAAACATTTGAAAAGTTCAAAGAATTTCAGAGTGAAGTGAAAAATCATCGTAACAAGAAAATAAAGTTTCTACGATCTGATCGTGGAGGAGAATATTTGAGTTACGAGTTTGGTCTACATTTGAAACAATGCGGAATAGTTTCGCAACTCACGCCACCCGGAACACCACAGCGTAATTGTGTGTCCAACGTCGTAATCGTACTTTACTAGAGATGGTGCGATCTATGATGTCTCTTACTGATTTATCGCAATCGTTTTGGGGCTATGCTCTAGAGACAGCTGCATTCACATTAAATATTGCACCATCAAAATCCGTTGAGACGACACCTTATGAACTATGGTTTGGCAAGAAACCAAAGTTGTCGTTTCTTAAAGTTTGGGGCTGCGATGCTTATGTGAAAAAGCTTCAACCTGATAAGCTCGAACCCAAATCGGAGAAATGTGTCTTCATAGGACACCCAAAGGAAACTGTTGGGTACACCTTCTATCACAGATCGGAAGGCAAAACATTCGTTGCTAAGAATGGATCCTTTCTAGAGAAGGAGTTTCTCTCAAAAGAAGTGAGTGGGAGGAAAGTAGAACTTGATGAGGTAACTGTACCTGCTCCCTTATTGGAAAGTAGTTCATCATAGAAACCGGTTCCTGTGACTCCTACACCAATTAGTGAGGAAGCTAATGATGATGATCATGAGGTTTCAGATCAAGTTACTACCGAACCTCGTAGGTCAACCAGAGTGAGATCCGCACCAGAGTGGTACGGTAATCCTGTTCTAGAGGTCATGTTACTAGACCATGACGAACCTACGAACTATGAAGGAGCGATGGTGAGCCCAGATTCCGCAAAATGGCTTGAGGCCATGAAAACTGAGATGGGAACAAAGTGTGGACTCTGGTGGACTTGCCCGATGATCGGCAAGCAATTGAGAATAAATGGATCTTCAAGAAGAAGACAGACGCTGACGGTAATGTTACTGTCTATAAAGCTCGACTTGTTGCGAAAGGTTTTCGACAAGTTCAAGGGATTGACTACGATGAGACCTTCTCACCCGTAGCGATGCTTAAGTCCGTCCGAATCATGTTAGCCATTGCCGCATTTTATGATTATGAAATTTGGCAAATGGATGTAAAGATTGCATTCCTGAATGGATTTCTGGAAGAAGAGTTGTATATGATGCAACCTGAAGGTTTTATCGATCCAAAGGGAGCTAACAAAGTGTGCAAGCTCCAGCGATCCATTTATGGACTGGTGCAAGCCTCTCGGAGTTGGAATAAACGCTTTGATAGTGTGATCAAAGCATATGGTTTTATACAGACTTTTGGAGAAGCCTGTATTTACAAGAAAGTGAGTGGGACCTCTGTAGCATTTCTAATCTTATATGCGGATGACATATTGTTGATTGGAAATGATATAGAATTTCTGGATAGCATAAAAGGATACTTGAATAAGAGTTTTTCAATGAAGGACCTCGGTGAAGCTGCTTACATGTTGGGCATCAAGATCTATAGAGATAGATCAAGACGCTTAATTGGACTTTCACAAAGCACATACCTTGACAAAGTTTTGAAGAGGTTCAAAATGGATCAAGCAAAGAAAGGGTTCTTGCCTATGTTACAAGGTGTGAAGTTGAGTAAGACTCAATGCCCGACCACTGCAGAAGATAGAGAGAAAATGAAAGATGTTCCCTATGCTTCAGCCATAGGCTCTATCATGTATGCAATGCTGTGTACCAGACCTGATGTGTGCCTTGCTATTAGTTTAGCAGGGAGGTACGAAAGTAATCCAGGAGTGGATCAGTGGACAGCGGTCAAGAACATCCTGAAATACCTGAAAAGGACTAAGGATATGTTTCTCATTTATGGAGGTGACAAAGAGCTCATCGTAAATGGTTATGTTGATGCAAGCTTTGACACTGATCCAGACAATTCTAAATCGCAAACCGGATACGTGTTTATATTGAACGGTGGAGCTGTCAGTTGGTGCAGTTCTAAACAAAGCGTCGTGGCAGGATCTATGTGTGAAGCGGAGTACATAGCTGCTTCGGAAGCAGCAAATGAAGGAGTCTGGATGAAGGAGTTCATATCTGATCTAGGTGTCATACCTAGTGCATCGGGTCCAATGAAAATCTTCCGTGACAATACTGGTGCAATTGCCTTGGCAAAGGAATCCAGATTTCACAAGAGGACCAAGCACATCAAAAGACGCTTCAATTCCATCTGGGACCAAGTCCAGGTGGGAGACATAGAGATTTGCAAGATACATACGGATTTGAATGTTGCAGACCCGTTGACTAAGCCTCTTCCACGAGCAAAACATGATTAGCACCAAGGCTCCATGGGTGTTAGAATGATTACTGTGTAATCTAGATTATTGACTCTAGTGCAAGTGGGAGACTGAAGAAAATATGCCCTAGAGGCAATAATAAAGTTATTATTTATTTCCTTATATCATGATAAATGTTTATTATTCATGCTAGAATTGTATTAACCGAAAACATGATACATGTGTGAATACATAGACAAATAGAGTGTCACTAGTATGCCTCTACTTGACTAGCTCGTTAATCAAAGATCGTTATGTTTCCTGGCCATAGACATGAGTTGTCATTTGATTAACGGGATCACATCATTAGGAGAATGATGTGATTGACTTGACCCATTCTGTTAGCTTAGCACTTGATCGTTTAGTATGTTGCTCTTCATGACTTATACATGTTCCCATGACTATGAGATTATGCAACTCCCGTTTACCGGAGGAACACTTTGTGTGCTACCAAACGTCACAACGTAACTGGGTGATTATAAAGGTGCTCTACAGGTGTCTCCGAAGGTACTTGTTGGGTTGGCGTATTTCGAGATTAGGATTTGTCACTCCGATTGTCGGAGAGGTATCTCTGGGCCCACTCGGTAATGCACATCACTATAAGCCTTGCAAGCATTGTAACTAATGAGTTAGTTGCGAGATGATGTATTACGGAACGAGTAAAGAGACTTGCCGGTAACGAGATTGAACTAGGTATTGAGATACCGACGATCGAATATCGGGCAAGTAACATACCGATGACAAAGGGAACAACGTATGTTGTTATGCGGTTTGACCGATAAAGATCTTCGTAGAATATGTGGGAACCAATATGAACATGCAGATTCCGCTATTGGTTATTAACCGGAGACGTGTCTCGGTCATGTCTACATAGTTCTCGAACCCGTAGGGTCCACACGCTTAAAGTTAGATGACGATCGGTATTATGAGTTTTGTGTTTTCATGTACCGAAGGTAGTTCAGAGTTCCGGATATGATCACGGACATGACGTGGAGTCTCGAAATGGTCGAGACGTAAAGATCGATATATTGGACGACTATGTTCGGACACCGGAATGGTTTCGGGGAGTTTCGGACATATACCAGAGTACCAGGGGGTTACCGGAACCCCCCAGGAAGTTTAATGGGCCAAGATGGGCCTTAGTGGAGAAGAGGAGGGGCGGCTAGGGCTGGTCGTGTGCCCCCTCCCCCTCTAGTCCGAATTGGACAAGGACGGCGGGGGGCGGCGCCCCCTTTCCTTCCCCCTCTCTCCTTCCCTTTCATTTTCCCCCTCCTACTCCAACTAGGAAAGGAGGGAGTCCTACTCCCGGTGGGAGTAGGACTCCTCCCTGGCGCGCCCTCCCCTGGCCGGCCGCCTCCTCCCCATGGTCCTTTATATACGGGGGCAGGGGGCACCTCTAGACACAACAATTGATCTCTTGATCTCTTAGCCGTGTGCGGTGCCCCCCTCCACCATATTCCACCTCGATCATATCGTAGCGGTGCTTAGGCGAAGCCCTGCGTCGGTAGCAACATCATCACCGTCATCACACCGTCGTGCTAACGGAACTCTCCTGTAAAGCTCTGCTGGATCAGAGTTCGCGGGACATCATCAAGCTGAACGTGTGCTGAACTCGGAGGTGCCGTGCGTTCGTTACTTGGATCGGTCAGATCGTGAAGACGTACGACTACATCCACCGCGTTGTCATAACGCTTCCGCTTTCGGTCTACGAGGGTACGTGGACACACTCTCCCCTCTCCCTGCTATGCATCACCATGATCCTGTGTGTGCGTAGGAATTTTTTTGAAATTACTACGTTCCCCAACACCGGTCACGTTGCACACATGCCTAGGAGAATGAGACATTGCCGTGCTACCAACAAACCTTCGACATTATGTACAGAGATAGGGGAGAATCCAAAATGTCAAGGACCTTTCCTCAAATCCAGGATGTCCCCTTGCACCATAGTTTTCTTCAGACTTTAGCTCTAAGGTAGTGATACCTTCATATTCTAGCTATAAGCTTGCGTTGCCTTCGTAACCTAGCTCTAAGATAGTGTTGCCTCTGATGCTAGCTCTAAGCTAGCATTGTCTAAGGAGGTCTACTGGGTGCCGAAGCACCCCCGTGAAGTCAAGAACCTTAAGAGAGGCCATCTCTGCTGATCCCACCGGCTAGGCGGGAGTAATGCTTTTTTTGGATGCAAAGGCGGGAGTAGCGAATGGGATTTAGTTAACAGGGGCGGGTCTACTAGTGTGCCAATTAGAAAGGGCACATTTATCACTCTATGTAATCCCTTAGAGGTGGCCCATATCTCTAATATTATTGGCTAGGCGGACGGTGACATGAAATTGCACGAAGGAGAGGAAATGAGCGCCTCCTCTTGACTGGGCTAACCCTCGGCCCAAGGGTGCCTCCAATCCTAATAGCTTACTATTCGGGTGTGGAATCAACGATTTATGCTTTGTACTCATTGAACCCATTTTTATTTGAGCATTGTGCACGTGGGTAAAGTTGTCGAGAAATAATAGTGTTTGGCGACAAAATTAAATGTGTGAGTATTTTGTTGGAAAAAACACATGACTATTCATTTAAAATAACAAACACATCATTTATGTGGAAGGGTACAATTGCACTTCGAGGCTCCTCAAACCAGTCAAAAGTCGAAGAAAATCTAGCTAACTTAGCAAACTCATGAGCAACCTTATCTGCTCCCCTATTACAATGTTCAAAACTAGTAATGAAAAATCACAAGCTAAATAATAGCAATCATAAAGAACAATCGCCTCCATACTCACAGACCGTCCTCCATTCTTTATGGTTTCAATGACCTCCAAATTACCCGAGTACTCGCAGACCGCCCTCTAGTCTTTATGGTTTCAATGACCTCCAAATTACCCGAGTAAATAACAAGGGGATTGCAACCCGCTTTTTGTACAATCGGTTTGTGAGCTTGGTAATATGGCTTGTGTGTGTGTGTGTGTTGGGATGTTCTAATTAAAAAAAAAATCCTATAGTTGACTTATTAAATTGACTAAGCTTGAACGGGAATCCAGGCAGCTAGTTGCATGCGCCCACGTGACAAGCTAGATCGATGGCTTATAACGTGCCAATTTTTGCTGGCCAAGAGAAGACTTGACTTTAATTCTCCTTTAGACGAACAAAGAGACTTCGTGCTTCTATGCATGCATAGTCTACCAATTGCAAGGAGAAGATCACCCCATTTACATATGCAAATGATCAAGTGTATAAAAAATAATTAAGTGTACAATAGTTGCAACAACAGTTGACTGTTGAGAAGTACAAGACTGGATCTTGATTAAAACTGAAAGCGATCGGTAGAGTAGGCCATTATTTGGTGGAGCGAGTACACTCTCTGGTGATTGTTTATGTACAAAGTAAGATTAAGAATAAATCACCTTCAAATAAAAATACTTGTATCCCAATAGCTCTATAACTAAACAATTAGTAATAAACAGTCGACATATCCATCTAGATTGCACCGAAGGACCGACGATTCGAGTTTGACGTGTTCTTTTCATATGTGTACGTACCGAAGTACTCCTTAGTAGACTATACATAGAAGACTTGACTTGTGCAACTAACTAAAAAACTATAGTCGACTAATTAAATTGACTTAGGTTGAACGGGAATCCAGGCAACTAGTTGCATGTGCCCATGTGACAGGCTAGATCGATCGATCGGTTAGGCTGGTCACAATGAGAAGTATACTATCCCCACAATGCAAACTATCATAATTTGGTATCACAGACACCTCATTTATTTTAATGCATAACACATAGTAATAGTTAGTACATTGTTTAATATGTTATGCATATTTAGCTCTCTCTTTCCTTATTTAGTTGTGTGCCACCTCCGCTAAAATGCCATGCATAATATGTTCTACTTATGATACTCTCATTGTGACTAGACTTATAATGTGCCCATTCTATCTGGCCAAGAGAAGACTTGACTTTAATTCTCCTTTAGACGAAGATAAAAATAGAGACTTCGTGCTTATATGCATAGTGTACGAAGGATAAGGTCAGCCAGTTTACATATGCAAATGATCAAGTGTGTAAAAATGAATTAAGTGTACAATAATTACAATAACAGTTGACTGTTGAGCAGTACGAGACATGATCTTGATTCATTAAAACTAAAAGCGATCAGTAGAGTAGGCCATTATTTGGTCGAGCGAAGTAAACTCTGGTGATGGTTTATGTACAAAGTAAGATTAAGAATAAATCATCTTCAAATAAAAATACTTTCCCTGGAAAAAAATAAAGTTAAAAATACTTGAATCCAAATAGCTCTAACTAAACGATTAGTAATAGACGGTCGGCATATCCATCTAGATTGCACGGAGCCACCGACGATTTGAGTTTGGTGTGTTCTTTTCTTAACTGTACATGCCGACATATCAGGCCAATGCCAAGAATAAAACACTACTAGGAAAAGGGCTATAGATGATATGGACACTAATGGCGCACCAGACATGTGGTGCGCCACTACTATATACTAATGGCGCACCATGTGTTGGTGCGCCATTAGTGTCCAAATATCCATGGTGCGCCATTACTAACTTGACCCAAAAATTCCACCGAATGCACCCCCCGTGGACCGCCTTTTCAGTTAAAAAAAAAGAAAATGATGGAAATGTCAAAAAAATAAAAGAAAATAAGTTTCCCATGTGATATGTGGTGTAGTTGTTGGGAAAATTTACAAATATGAATTTCGACTTTAGTTGCAAAATCTCTCTGCAATTTGTAAAATGGGCATAACTTTTGCATACGAACTCGGATTAAAAAGTTTTTTATATGAAAAATCATCTACTCGAAAAGTTAAACATTTTCAAAATCCTCAAAAACCTAGCAGAAAAAAAGTTACGGGGCTTTCAAGATCTAGAGGCAAAAAAATTCAAAAAATTTCAAACTTACTAGTGGCGCACCGTTTGCTAGGTGCGCCACTAGTAACAGAAAAAAAATTGGTGTTGAATTTTTTTTTGGAATTTTTTTTCAAAAAATGATACATAATATGACCGGGAAGTTTGAAATATTTTTCAAAATTTCATTATACTCATGAACATGAACAAAGTCCTAGACATCAACAAGGTTTAATAGGATTGATATGGTAGATATACCAACAAGTGCGTGTTAAGTGAGGTGGTGCTGGGGTTGGATAGAACTGTGAAGTTAAGCGTGCTCGGGCTGGAGTAGTGTGAGGATGGGTGACCTTCCGGAAAGTTTGACCACTAAGTGCGATATGACTTGAGATTAAGCATATTGACCCGAGATTAAGAAAAAAACAATAAAAAATTGAAAAAAATATGTTACTAATGGCGCACTTCTATGTGGTGCGCCATTACTAAGTCAGATAGTAATGGCGCACCGTGGGCTATACTAATGGCGCACTGCCTGGTGCGCCATTAGTAAAAAAATCTAATGGCGTGGTGCTAGTGGCGCACCTGTAGTGCGCCATTAGTAGGCAAAACATGTGCGCCACTAGCAGGCCTTTTTCTGGTAGTGAAGCTAAGGAGGTACCACACGCTCTCCCCCGGGCAGGGGGCTTGGGTGAACCCTAGCCACCCGCACCGTCTTTCCCTGCCGTCGCTGGTGGAGGCCGGCATGCAAAGCCCACTCAGTAGGATTGACGGCCTCAGATGGCATCGGTACTAGCCCCACCACTGTGGCTACGAGGGTAGAATGGTTGTCGACCTAGCGGCATCCTCGCTCGGATATGGATTCTGATGGCTGGGGCGTTGACCCTAGTTGTAGATGGTGGTGGTGGCAGTGGGCGTCACCCTGTGGCTGGATCGGTCTGGCTTGACTAAGAGTTGTGTTTTGGCTAACACCTCGCATGCCCAACCCCTCTACAGTCTCGGACGGGTTGTTTGGTACTAGGGTCACTGGTAGGCCTTAACATGGATGACTCTAGCTTTGGTGGTAGCGGCTCGTCAACGGTCGTGGTGTGTTCCTCAATGAGAAGACATGTCACCAATCTGCTAGTGCCACTACCTCCCCTCGTCACCGCCGATAGCAACATGATTTCTTCCTCGGGTGGCGATTGGTCATGTCGCTCCGCCAGGCATGCACTACATGGGTCCATGGTTGCATGGGATGTCAGGAGAGGCGTGCGGCCTCCTGTGCTGGACACCATGGTAGTTCCACATGGAGCACTCACTGGCGCATCTATAAAAAATACATTGGCGAGATGGTGCTTGGAAAATGGCTTCATGACCGGAGTGAAAAATCTTATTCTAACTTTGATTGGTTAGATTTAGCAAAGATGAACTTGCATCATTATTTCATTGACAACGTTGTCTCCATGCCAATGTTTTAGCGTTCATTGGCCGGTCTTTGTACTCAAGATGAAAACACCTAGTCGTAGGTGTCTTCGGTCGGACGTGGTGACTACGACACGAGTGTGTTATCCCTTCTTGAAGGTGTTGCTGCAGAAGAATCAACTTAGTCATTTATTTTTTCTTTCATATATTGCAGTATTATGTTATAGTTGTCTATGTATTGTACTTTGCATGTTGATGACTTTGGTTTCATTGCCTTGCATCAACTGTAATACATATGTGTGCATTGGGGCCGAGGTTTATCCTTCCTTTTCGAAAAATGTTGGCGAAATACGAGGTATGTGAGTTTTGTTTCCAAGTCACATCATTAGTGGTATGTGATTATTTTCCACATCAATGTTGGTGAGAGTAGCTAATCAACAGTTGAACACAAAGAATGTTAGAATCATTGTGGTGAAATCTGGGGAAATATCATTGGAAGAGCTAGAGTTAAAAATGAAGGGGAGGTCTGGGATTCCAATTTAGTCATGGCAAGTCAAAAAACTTGAAGATGAGATGCTTTTGCTGAGGTGACATTTGCATATGAAGTTTATGGACCTGGTAGATATACGATCAATTAATATCAAGGCATGAAATGAACATTTGTTTTTTCAGATCCTCCTGTAGGCGCTCATTGTATATATACATATGAAATTATCCTTAAATTATTATCCAACATTGCTAGAAGTATGAAGCTACACATTTTCCACATCCTCCTATAGGCGCTCATTGAACATACACTTCTCAGCAAAAAGTGAAGTTGCCATTTTATTATTTTCCTTTTTTTAGTTTAATTCCCATACATATTTTTTTTGAAGGAGAGTCTATTAAACCTAGCAGCCTCTCATGTCATGCCAATTACTTCATTGTTTTTTTTGAAGAATTATATGATTAGGTTTTACGGCATATCGTTTCAAAATAGTGATACTTCCAAGATTCAACATGCAAATGTTGTGTGATCGATGCATACCTTCACAAACTAGTGCTCCGTCAGTGCTATTTTTGCTTGGGCGGTATACTTGGGATCCATTGTATTTGATCACAATATTTATTTATATTTCTTATGCCTTATGAAGCAATACGATTCTTTTGGTTGGTCTTCATGTCGTGTTTATATAAGAAGACATTTAGATGTTTTTTCTTGCAATGTCCGTAGTTTGTTATAATAAGAAACTATTGTAAGAGCATTCCAATTGTCTGTATGACGAGTGTCCCTAATACAAATATTAAACCCTCTCATTAAATATATGTTTAACTTATTACTTATACTCCCCAAACCATCAAGTTTATAACTTAGCACAATTTGTGTTTGGGGTGCAGCAACAATAGTTCATAGCTATATGTATGTCGCTGAGCGTTCCTGCAACAAGGCACGGGGAATCATCTAATTTCTTTTATGTGTTCCCACTAGTTATGTTTTCTTGGCAGTCATGCCGGAGGCAGATAAACATAAGGGAAAATATTTTAAGTGACTAAACCAGTCAAACTATCATAATCTACCCTTTGCAAATGTGTGATTTAGTTAGAGACTCGTCATATGTTGTTTGTGTTTTTGGATTATGTACTTGGGTTTAATACTATGTTATATGTTTATTGATCGAACCATGGGTTTGGACAATTTATTTTGAGGAACAAGTTAGTTTCAAAGGTACTCCCTCTGTAAACAATGTAAGATGTTTTTGCTGTTCAAATATTTAGAAACATTGGTACCACATGCATGTGCCCAACAGTTTTCTGCGAAAGCATGCACACAAGTTTGCAAATATGCATCATTTCGTACCAATTTGTTCCAATCATCTTCGTTGTACTATACACCAGCCCTTCGCATACCATTTGTATTTTCTTATGCCCTATATCCTTAATCTACCCCTTTGTCAACGGAAAGAAACATGAGAAAATGTGCTGCCGCATGTCTCTCATCTAAATCTGAAAATCTCTCTCGTCTCAGGCTCACCTACTGCCTCCAACTATATATAAACCCGGGCACCCTCACTTATCTCCTCGACTCTACTGTGCGCTGTCTACTCCACATCAACCTAAAACCCGCACAATCGAACACGCCAACAAAAACAAAAGAAAGAAGAGCTTCTAACTAGTTCGAGCATCAACCAATGGTGGGCTTGGCCAAGATCGCCATGGAATGTCTCCAAGATCCACTGAGCTGGCTGTTCGTTGCCTCGGTGGTCATCGTGCTGCTGCAGCGGCGGCAGCGAGGCAAGGCGCCGCCGCTGCCTCCGGGGCCATATGCGCTGCCGGTCGTCGGCAACATGTTAATGATGGACCAGCTGACCCACCGGGGCCTCCTGGAGCTGGCGAAGCGGTACGGCGGCCTGCTCCACCTCCGCCTCGGCAAGCTCCACGCCATCGCCGTGTCGACGCCGGAGTACGCTCAGGAGGTGCTCCAGGCGCAGGATGGCGCCTTCTCGAACCGGCCGGCGACCATCGCAAGCACCTACCTCACCTACAACCGTGCCGACATGGCGTTCGCGCACCGTGGGCCCTTCTGGCGCCAGATGCGCAAGCTGTGCGTGACGAAGCTCTTCAGCCGGCGCCGCGCGGGGACGTGGCTTGCCGTGCGCGACGAGTCCGCAGCCCTCGTCCGCGCCGTGGCCCGGCGGAGCGGCGAGTCCGTGAACCTCGGCGAGCTCATCCTTAACCTCACCAAGAACGTCACCTTCCGCGCCGCGTTCGGCACTGCCGGAGACGGCGACGGCGGGAAGCAGGACGAGTTCATCGCCATCATCAAGGAGTTCTCCCAGCTCTTCGGCGCATTCAGCATCGGCGACTTTATCCCGTGGCTCCGCTGGGCGGACACGCAGGGCATCAACGTGCGCCTCCGCGCTGCACGCGCCGCCCTCGACGAGTTCATTGACAAGATCATCGACGAGCACATGAAGAGGGGCAAGCACCCCGACGACGTCGACGCCGACATGGTGGACGGCATGCTCGCTTTCCTCCCTGAGGCAAAACCGAAGATGGCCGTTGGCGACGGCAGGGACGACCTGCACACCACGCTCCGCCTCACCCGTGACAATATCAAGGCCATCATCATGGTACGTACACTTACACAGAACCTCCAACTAGTTACTAATGAGTAGTAGTTTTTTACAGTGGACTTAAGTTATTAGTGTATATGAGTATTGTGTACTCTCTAATTAATACTGCCAGTCTCTACATGCTAATTTTTTTTTCTGCTAATTAGGAGTATGTGATCAGTTAAGTCAATGTCAACTCTTTTGTGATGAGACATCAATATCAATGCTTAGCGGGCGTGAGGACTAGACTTTTTTTAGTCATTCCTAAAACAATGTTTGTGTTACACTCTTGCTGCCTACGGACGCAACACCCCTCGCACCGGGTGTGGCTGGCGTCAGGCCTAAGTGATTTTATAAACTTGTGTATGGTTGATCGGTCGCCTTAAGTAATGAAATCTATCTTTACCTCAAAAAGAAAAAGAAAACCTATACTCGTTCATGGTATACTTTTTTTTATACCCGCCACCCCACAGGGTAAATAGGTAGGGTGAAAATATTCATGTTTGCAACATGCCAACTTGAGCAACACATGGTCAAAAACAACATATAGTCAAAGTTTGTAAGCAACAACACATCATTAACAACATCACATACTTATAAGCAACAACATACCATAAACAACATCATATATATTCTAGAAAACAATAGAATTTATTGATCAACAACACATAGTCATACATTTTAAGTTTACAAACTCATGATAAAATTCGAGATACTTCAGACATACATAAGGTCACGAAATAATCATTACAATAGGGTTGTAACAAGTTCAACCAAAATACCAAGGCTCATTTGCCATATTTTGTAAGGGTACATGGGTACACGGGTATGTGTTATACAATCTCGTACCCGTACCCACTCTACCCAATAGGTTTGAGATTTCCCTATTTTATATACCCATGGGTAATTTTTGTTCCATATCTTTATTATCCTAATAGGGTTTGACCTGTCAGGTAAGCGGGTAATGGGTACCCATTGCCGACTGGGGGTGTAACTGGTTTGTGGTGCTCTTATTTTCAGTTTGTAGCAGCTTGGTGGGGTACATCGTGTCCGTGATGGCCTGATGGGCCTTTCTAATTGTTTTTATGTTTTTCGTGTTATTTTTTAGGAAAGGGTCTCAGATATTCGAGATGCACAAAAAATACCAAATAATTATAATCACATATTTTATTACTTGTATCAAAAAACTACTATTTGATACATTAAATTGCAGACCATATCATGTGAAACATGCCTACTTCTATCTTTTTAATCAATTATAGTGCGCGTTACTGATGATGGATGTGCAACTCTAGTTGAGCGACCAAAGGAAGGATGTGCCATTGTAGTTGAGCATCGGCTGATGAACGTGCAACTATAGTTACGCTTGAAAAGAAAGACAAATGTAGGAACACATGAATTTTTCTGAAGGAAACTGCAGAAAAGGTATAAAAAAAGAAGAATCAAATGGAAATAAGAAGTAAAAAGTCCAAAACAAAATATGCACAAATCTCCAAGTAAAACCAGATGTCAAATTTCCAATCGATTGAGATTTAACCAACTCTCGATTTATTGACACTTACGAATTCCAATTAATATATTGTGAGAAAGTCATAAGAGTATGATCTTATTTTTATAAACTAACGCGGTCATCTATATGTATGGATGATAGGATGTGATGTTTGGCGGGACGGAGACAGTGGCGACGGCGGTCGAGTGGGCAATGGCGGAGATGATGCACAACCCCAACGACCTTCTGCGGCTGCAAAAGGAGATCACCAACATAGTGGGTCTTGACCGGAACGTGGATGATTCAGACCTCGACAAGCTCCCCTTCCTCAAGTGCATCGTCAAGGAGACACTCCGACTGCACCCGCCATTCCCGCTGCTCCACCACGAGACCGCCGAGGACTGTGTTGTTGGTGGCTACTCCGTGCCCCAAGGCTCCCGTGTCATGATCAACGTCTTCGCCATTGGCCGCGATGCCAAGGCATGGAAGGACGCCGACACATTCCGACCATCACGGTTTATGCCGGGTGAAGGGGAGGCCACCGGGGTCGACTTCAAGGGTGGGTGCTTCGCATTCCTGCCGTTTGGATCTGGCCGCCGCTCGTGTCCTGGAATGGCGTTGGGCCTATACTCGCTTGAGCTCATCGTCGCGCAGCTCACCCATGGTTTCAGCTGGGCATTGCCTGATGGCATGAAGCCATCAGATCTCGACATGGACGACATCTTCGGCTTCACTGCACCACGTGCCACCAGGCTGTGCGTTGTGCCCACCCCACGACTTGTCTGTCGTTTCATCACTGATCTGGACTCCACACGTCAGACGACGTCGTTCGTCAGTGTAGGTGGTATTTGACTGAGAGGTTGTCATGGCGTCATTGTAAGTGTTGGTGGTTTTGTCTCGCATTTTTTCCTTTTGTCTTGTAAGCCTACAGAACAAGAATAATGGGATTCCCGGGCCTCCTTTGTGCATCCTTAAGTTACAAATAAGCATCTGGTGATGTTCTATGATTAAGTACACAAACTTTAATTTCCTACCGCACAAATTTTTGAGAAGTCGTTTGTATGTGATTTATTGCTGTTGGGCTACGCGGAGTGCAACGGTTGCATCAAAAAAATGCCGCGTAGAACACCCAGGAGCATGTTTAGCAGATAGATCACGTGATTACTACTAGGCGCACATTGCTCATGGCAGAAGTAGAGTTGGAGTACATCTGTCAGATTCGTCACTTCGAGCCTGATCCCTCCAACAGCTGATCACCAGGTCTCTGATCACCAGATCTCTTGGGTAGATCGTTGGCGGCATGATCTAAGTTGAACCTAATCGACTTCTAATGGTTCTTATTTAGGAAAGCAGAGAGAATCATCATCGTCTTAACACACTAATAGTGAGAATGTTAAATTCTTCACTTGCTATTTCATGTGCTTCATGGTGCGCTGGTATAACTTTGGTCTGAAGCGCAAATGAGGGGTTTCTTCCGCCATAGGGGATAGTACACTGCATTTTGAAGGCCGCTACCATTACTAGGGAAATGCTTATACACAGGAGCTCACTAGTAGCGCTTTTTATAACAAAGCGCTGCTGCTAAAGAACGGTAGCGCTTGTGCCTGAAGAGCGCTGCTACTATGCATATAGCAGTAGCGCTTTAACTATAAAAAACGCTACTACTATAATTGCCAAACCGTTGCAGGCAGTGTAGGTATACTAGTAGCGCTCGTAAGTAAAAAGCGCTACTGCTATTGTACATAGCAATAGCGCTGTCCTCTAACCAGCGCTACTGCTAAATAGTAGTAGCGGTTATTGCTAAACAACACTACTACTACGCTTACCTTATCCACACCCCGCGCACGTCCCTCACTCTCCCCTCACACACTCTCACTCGCCACACTACTCCGTCGTGCGCCGTCGCCTGCCATGGCCACCATCGCCCGCCGTCGCCCCCAAAGTATCTGCCACCCTCCCTCCCTCCTCCTCTCACCGCCCTCCTCTCTCCCTCCTCCCACGACCCTCCTCTCTCCTCCCTCCACGCGCCGGCGGCCCTCGCTCCTCTCTCCTCTCCCTCGTCCGACCGCCGCCCTGCTCCCTGCTCCCTCCTCCCACTGCCCTCCTCTCTCCGCCCTTCCGCAGCCGCCCGAAGCCCTCACTCCTCCCTCCTCCTTCTCCTCCCACTGCCCTCCGCTCTTTGTATAAAAATTTAGGTATAATTTTTTTAGTAAAATAATTTAGTAATAGAAATTGTTAGGTAGAGAAATATATTATGCTATGTGAGATTATTTTAGTAAATGTACGTTTTCTGAATAGAATTGAAAAAAATAAGTAAATGTAGGTCTTTTGAATAGAATAGGAATTTTTCTAAGTTATGTAAAATTAGGGCATTTTTCTATGGTTCAAGAAGTAGATAATAGGTAAAAAAATGAGGATAATAATGTTCTTAGGGTTTAGGAAACAAATTGCAGACAATTGAAAATTTTATTTGGAATCAAATTGGATATTTACTTGATAGCTTATGGAGTTTCACTAAGTCCTAAGATGACGATAATAATGTTTTTGTTTATATTTTGTTTTTGCAGAAATCAAGGAGCCCCTGCATCATCCCCGCCGTTGTCCCCGTCACCGACCCCCTCTGACCTCGAGGTGAGACCGGCCACCCCATGTTGTTAATTTAATTTAGGTGTTTTAGGTGTTTAATCTTAGAATAATGTAGTATGAACCCTAGTTATGATCGAACCATGTTCAAAATGTAGGTTTTTAACTAGGTGTAGTTAATAGTATTTAGGTGTTTTAGGTGTATTTAACAAAATTCTAGGTTGATTCGTTTTGAAGTGGACATGTCATATTTTGAACATGTCAAATTTGTTGTTATTTTTTTTAGTTAAAGCATTTATTCCTGCATCGACGTCGACGATGCCTATCCCGCATCCTCGTCGTCGACTCGGTGGAGGAGGCCTGCTTGATCAGAGGGGCAATGTCCGGGACTAGACTCCGCCGGGCTGGTACTGGGAGGTGCTACCTTCCAGGGGGCGCAACTTGGTGAGGAGCCAGCCTGTCATTGACCCGAACCTTCTTTGGTGGCGGTCGCGTGGGCCAGTGACGGTGCGGGGGCTTGAGGACCCCGCGGAGGTGGTATGTCACCGTGTCAGCGAGGAGGACGAGCACGTCCGTCGCTACATGGTTGCGTTGGAGGGCAGGTTCTCCAATACCTGGCAGGTTCTTCAGGGATCTCACTGGAGCTATGATCCTGTGATGGTTCCTTCACTTTGGGTGTCCACCGCCCGCACTAATACCCGCCGTTCTCTAGGGTTTTAGCTATATTAGTGATGTTATATGTATGATACTATTCGAGATGTATTAGTGATAATATTCGACGGTGTACGGACGAAAGAGATGATTTAGTTTTGCTTATTGAATGCATGCTAATTTGAATACTAATTTATTTTACGATTTGGTTTTGATTATTGAATTCTCAAATTGGAAAACTACTCCTACTTTGAATGCTCAAATTGGAGAGCACTATGCAAGGCGTATGCATTTGATTAGTTGATAGCTTATAGGGTTTTTGTTTTTGCAGAAATCAAGGAGCCGCTCCATCATCACCGCCGTCATCCCCGTCACCGACCCCTCCGACCTCGAGGCGAGACCTGCCAAATCTCCATGTCAATATGAGTCCTATAAGACATTTTGAAATGTTTTATTTATATATTTTGAACCGTTGAAATGCAATGACTATCAAGTTTGAATGCTCATATGATGTAGATATAAACATGTATATACTGTCTTGCTCAAATAGGATATGTGCTTGCCCAAGTGGCCGGCCATGTTTGCAGGTTACACCTCCGAGTGGCCTATGTTTTGCCTGAGTGTTGATTAATTTCCGTTCCGGCAAATTTCAGGCGCTCGATATGTCCTTTTTTAGCAAAGTTCATGCCGGATTTTTCTGTGAATTCTGGCATGACTTGTGCTAGAATATGTAGGAAATATCGAGTGGCCTGGATTTTTCTAGAAAAATAATTAAACGACATTTCGGGTTGACTTTCAGTCCGAGGCTCCATACATGACAGTCAACAAATGAGTGAGGGAGAAAGTCTGCACCATATATATATGAGAGAAGAAGAATCCCGACTGTTTTCGTGGGGGTTGTTTTTCCTTCTTCTCCTTGTGCCAGACCTTTGTTATGCACTAGGGCAAGAAGGAATAACGATCATCACCGACGGTCGAAAAATCAGTGAGGGAGTGTATCCACCATATATGAGAGAGGACGAACAATCCCAACTGTTGTCGTGGGGGTCGTTTCTCCTTCTTCTCCTTGTGCTAGACCTTTGTTATGCACTAGGGGAAGGAGGCGTAACGACCATCACCGACGGTCGCAAATGTCAGAGAGGAATCAGTGAGTGAGAGTCTCCACCACATATGAGAGGACGAAAAATCCCGACTGTTGTCATGGGGGTAGCTTCTCCTTCGTTCCCGTGTGCTAGACATTTGGGTGTAATGCACTCGGGGATGAAGGGAGGAGCGACCGTCACCGACGGTCGAATATATACACCATGTGAGCTGAGAGTTTTCAGGAAAAGACTCGGCAAACTGATAGTCAACCCGTGATGAATAATAATGATCTAATTTAGTTTTTGTAGTACATATTTTTAATTGTAGAAGTTTAATCCTTGAATTATATGAACCTAGGGAATGTCATCATCGGATGACGAAAGTCTCCCGGGGGAGTGCGACTGGTGCAACGACGACCTAGGTCTGTGCGACAGGCCTCACCTGGACGAAGGTCGGCGCTTCAGCATTAAGCTCCAGGAGACCTTCAATGTTGAAACGGTACGCAACGACGATAAGTTTTTTTTCATAATTAAGCACGACTTCTACTACTTCAACGTGTAATTTTCGTCTTTTACAATTCGACTAGCTTATCCCATGCCATGCAAGACGCTATGTCTTGGAGAGGCTGGATTCTGAAGATCATGAAACTATGGAAACAAAGAAAATTCACCTAAGGACCCATCATGGTATGGATTTTGAAGTAAATCTGTACAATTCTGAGAGCGTAACCCATTTTGGTTGCATGAATTGGGAAGCACTTTGCAAGATGTATGGTTTTTATGAGGGTATGCTTGTCACCATGGATCTTGGTGATCCTGACATCACCGAAGACAATTTGGACATTTGGGTCCTTGTTGATACGCTTCCAATTCTACCGCTATGTGAGTTTCTCAAACATAGTTACTAAGTAATTTATATTGTTTATTTCAAAATAGTTGACAACTTATTTCCATTGACAGCTTATTTTCATTCTTCAAAGAATGTGCGAAAGATGGTAGACATAACCTACTACACCGATGGCTCAGAATTAACTTATCTGGAGAAAAATCTTCTAATCGCATTTTGTACTGATCTCGAGAATTACAATATCTATTATCAAACTCCTCCACATTATGGTCAATACGTGCCACTAGTGCACGTGTTGAACTACAGTAACATCCATGGAGATGCCATGGTAAGATTTTTTACTATTTCGACATCCGTGCATGTTTTGCATAAATTCTTCTAAAACTGAACTACAGTGCTAACTACGAAGTCATTACTATGTTTTTGAACATAAAATCCCGAAGGATTGTGTGCCTCATATGATGTTTCAGAATGGTCGCCTTGGTGTTTTGAACATACAGCCAGGTCATCCTACGAATCACACCTGTCCATATCGGATTTGTAAAACCGGTGAAGACATGACAATCAAAGAATGGAAAAAAATTGTATGGTCAGTCGTAGGAAGCTACTGGAAGCAACATTGTGCGAAAGGCAAGAATTGGAGACAGGATAATCTCCATTCTCCATAATGTAGAGTCAGGGCCTATCTTGTTTTATGCTATTTTACCTAAGAGAAGGTAGTAGGTCCTAGCTAATACTCATGATCATGTGCTAAGAACAACTAAGTAGGATTGGTTAGATGACTATGATGATGATGAGCATGACTTGTTATTATGGTATCGAGTAGAAGTTGTATGATTGATGATGATGAGTATGACTTGTTATTATGATACCAATGATGAGTTATTTATTATTATGATCGATGATGCATGATGCTAAGTTGTTATATGAGCATGATGAGTTATTATATATATCAGTAGGTGAAATGAACATGGATTAGATTCAAGTGGAGGCAACATGTGGTTTGGATTAGTAGTACTTTCGATGTGCACCACATGTTGCCTCCACTTGAATCTAATCCATGTTCATTTCACCCACTATTATATATAATAACTAATCATGGTCATAAAATCATATGATGAAAGTACTGTATATAAAACCACAACAAAAATAAGCTGTATTTTTAAAAATACAGGAAAAGATAGCAGCATCGCTTTTCAGAAGAAATGCTACTGCTACTTATTACTATCAGCAACGCTTTTCCAACAAAAGCGCTACTGCTAACTAGGTATAGCAGTAGCGCTCCCTTTCCAGCGCCACTGCTACTAGTTAGCTGTAGCGCCTTAGTGGTAGCGCTCGTACAAGCGCTACTGCTAGCTATAAAACAAGCGCCACTACTAGGGTTTTCCCTAGTAGAGATCAAAGGCACTAGATGATGATGGCCATATCATGTCACATATTTTGATTGCATGTGATGTTTACCTTTTATGCATCTTATTTTGCTTAGTACGGTGGTAGCATTATAAGATGATCCCTCACTAAAATTTCAAGGTATAAGTGTTCTCCCTGAGTATGCACCGTTGCGACAGTTCGTCGTGCCGAGACACCACGTGATGATCGGGTGTGATAAGCTGTACGTTCACATACAACGGGTGCAAGAAAGTTTTGCACATGCCGAATACTCGGGTTAAACTTGATGAGCGTAGCATGTACAGACATGTCCTCGGAACACTGGAGACCGAAAGGTCGAACGTGAATCATGTAGTAGATATGATCAACATAGAGATGTTCACCATTGATGACTACTCCAACTCACGTGATGATCAGACATGGTTTAGTTGATTTGGATCACGTGATCATTTAGATGACTCGAGGGATGTCTATCTAAGTGGGAGTTCTTAAGTAATATGATTAATTAAACTTCAATTTATCATGAACTTAGTCTTGATAGTATTTGCAAATTATGTTGTAGATCAATAGCCCTCGATGTAGCTCCCCGTTTATTTTTTATATGTTCCTAGATAAAAATAAGTTGAAAGATGATAGTAGCAATGATGCGGACTTGGTCTGTGATCTGAGGATTATCCTCATTGCTGCACAGAAGAATTATGTCCTTGATGCACCGCTAGGTGACAAACCTATTGCAGGAGCAGATGCAGACGTTATGAATGTTTGACAAAGCTCGGAATGATGACTACTTGATAGTTTAGTTCATCATGCTTTACAGCTTAGAACCGGGACTTCAAAAATGTTTTGAACGCCACAGAGCATATGAGATGTTCCAAGAGCTGAAATTGGTATTTCAGTCTCATGCCCGTGTCGTGATGTATGAGACTTCTGACAAGTACTTTGCCTACAAGATGTAGGAGAATAGCTCAATCAGCGAGCATGTGCTTAAAATGTCTGAGTACTACAATCACTTGAATCAAGTGGGAGTTAATGTTCCAGATAAGATAGTGATTGACACAGTTCTCTAGTCACTATCACCAAGTTACTGGAACTTCGTGATGAACTATAATATGCAAGGGATGACAAAAATGATTCCCGAGCTCTTCGCGACGTTGAAATCAGCAAAGGTAGAAATCAAGAAAGATCATCAAGTGTTGATGGTTAACAGGACCACTAGTTTCAACAAAAAGGTCAAAGGGAAAGAAAGGGAACTTCAAGAAGAATGGAAAGCAAGTTGCCACTCCCATGAAGAAGCCCAAAGCTGAACCCAAGCCTGAAACTGAGTGCTTCTACTGTAAAGGAAATGGTTACTGGAAGCGGAACTACCCCAAGTACTTAGCGGATAAGAAGGATGGCAAAGTGAACAAAGGTATATGTGATATACATGTTATTGATGTGTACTTTACTAGTGTTCATAGTAACCCCTGGGTATTTGATACCGGTTCAGTTGCTAAGATTAGTAACTCAAAACATGAGTTGCAGAATGAACAGAGACTAGTTATGGGCAAAGTGACGATGTGTGTTGGAAGTGATTCCAAGGTTGATACGATCACCATCGCACACTCCCTCTACCTTCAAGATTAGTGTTGAACCTAAATAAATGTTATTTGGTGTTTGCGTTGAGCATGAATATGATTAGATCATGTTTATTGCAATACGGTTATTCATTTAAGTCGGAGAATAATTGTTATTCTGTTTACATGAATAAAATCTTCAATGGTCATACACCCAATGTAAATGGTTAATTGAATCTCGATCATAGTGATACACATATTCATAATATTGATGTCAAAATATACAAAGTTGATAATGATAGTGCAACATATTTGTGGCACTGCCGTTTAGGTCATATTGGTGTAAAGCGCATGAAGAAACTCCATATGGATGGATTTTTGGAATCACTTGATTATGAATCATTTGATACTTGCGAACCATGCCTCATGGGCAAGATGACTAAAACTCCGTTCTTCGGAACAATGGAGTGAGCCAATGACTTATTGGAAATAATACATACCGATGTATGTGGTCCGATGAGTGTTGAGGCTCGCGGCGGGTATCGTTATTTTCTAACCTTCACAGATGATTTAAGGAGATACGGGTATATCTACTTAATGAAACACAAGTCTAAAACATTTGAAAAGTTCAAAGAATTTCAGAGTGAAGTGGAGAGTCATCGTAACAAGAAAATAAAGTTTCTACGATCTGATCACGGAGGCAAATATTTGAGTTACGAGTTTGGCCTTTCATTTAAAATAATGTGGAATAGTTTCACAACTCATGCTACCTGGAACACCACAGCGTAATGGTGTGTCCGAACATCGTAACCATTCTTTATTAGATATGGTGCGATCTATGATGTCTCTTACCGATTTACCACTATCGTTTTGGGGTTATGCATTAGAGACAGCTGCATTCACGTTAAATAGAGCACCATCTAAATCCTTTGAGACGACACCGTATGAACTTTGCTTTGGCAAGAAACCTAAGCTGTCATTTCTTAAAGTTTGGGGTTGCGATGCTTATGTGAAAAATCTTCATCCGAATAAGCTCGAACCCAAATCGGAGAAGTGCGTCTTCATAGGATACCCAAAAGAAACTGTTGGGTACACCTTCAATCAAAGATCCGAAGGCTAGATCTTTGTTGCTAAGAATGGATCCTTTCTAGAGAAGGAGTTTCTCTTGAAAGAAGTGAGTGGGAGGAAAGTTGAACTTGATGAGGTAATTGTACCTTCTCTCGAATTAGAAAGTAGCTCATCACAGAAAACCATTTCCGTGATGCCTACACCAACAAGAGAGGAAGCTAATGATAATGATCATGAAACTTCAGATCAAGTTTCTACCGAACCTCGTAGGTCAACCAGAGCACGTTCCGCACCAGAGTGGTACGGTAATTCTGTTCTAGAAGTCATGTTACTAGACCATGATGAACCTATGAATTATGAGGAAGCGATGATGAGCCCAGATTCCCCAAAATGGCTTGAGGCCATGAAATCGGAGATAGGATCCATATATGAGAACAAAGTATGGACTTTGGTTGACTTGCCCGATGATCGGCAAGCCATAGAGAATAAATGGATCTTCAAGAGGAAGACGGACGCTGATAGTAGTGTTACTATCTACAAAGCTATACTTGTAGAAAATGGTTTTGGACAAGTTCAAGGTGTTGACTACGTTAAGATTTTCTCACTCGTATCGATGCTTAAGTCTGTCCGAATCTTGTTAGCAGTTGCCACATTTTATGAAATCTAGCAAATGGATGTCAAATCTCGCAAATGGATTTTTTAAAGAAGAGTTGTATATGATGCAACCAGAAGGTTTTGTCGATCCTAAATGTGCTAACAAAGTGTGCAAAATCCAGCGATCCATCTATGGACTGGTGCAAGCATCTCGGAGTTGGAATATACGCTTTGATAAGGTGATCAAAGCATATAGTTTTGTACAGACTTGTGGTTGTTGGAAATATGCCCTAGAGGCAATAATAAATTGGTTATTATTATATTTCCTTGTTCATGATAATCGTTTATTATCCATGCTAAAATTGTATTGATAGGAAACTCAGATACATGTGTGGATACATAGACAACACCATGTCCCTAGTAAGCCTCTAGTTGACTAGCTCGTTGATCAATAGATGGTTACGGTTTCCTGACCATGGACATTGGATGTCGTTGATAACGGGATCACATCATTAGGAGAATGATGTGATGGACAAGACCCAATCCTAAGCCTAGCACAAGATCGTGTAGTTCGTTTGCTAAGTGCTTTTCTAATGTCAAGTATCATTTCCTTAGACCATGAGATTGTGCAACTCCCGGATACCGTAGGAATGCTTTGGGTGTACCAAACATCACAACGTAACTGGGTGGCTATAAAGGTGCACTACAGGTATCTCCGAAAGTGTCTGTTGGGTTGGCACGAATCGAGACTGGGATTTTTCACTCCGTGTAAACGGAGAGGTATCTCTGGGCCCACTCGGTAGGACATCATCATAATGTGCACAATGTGACCAAGGAGTTGATCACGGGATGATGTGTTACGGAACGAGTAAAGAGACTTGCCGGTAACGAGATTGAACAAGGTATCGGGATACCGATGATCGAATCTCGGGCAAGTAACATACCGATTGACAAAGGGAATTT
Organism: Triticum aestivum; assembly: GCF_018294505.1. NCBI lineage: Eukaryota > Viridiplantae > Streptophyta > Magnoliopsida > Poales > Poaceae > Triticum > Triticum aestivum. The sequence goes on along the minus strand of NC_057796.1, from coordinate 31,956,259 downwards.
TATACGGGATTGATTGAATCCCCGACGTCGTGGTTCATCCGATGAGATCATCGTGGAGCATGTGGGAGCCAACATGGGTATCCAGATCCCGCTGTTGGTTATTGACCGGAGAGTCGTCTCGGTCATGTCTGCATGTCTCCCGAACCCGTAGGGTCTACACACTTAAGGTTTGGTGACGCTAGGGTTGTAGAGATATTAGTATGCGGTAACCCGAAAGTTGTTCGGAGTCCCGGATGAGATCCCGGACATCACGAGGAGTTCCGGAATGGTCCGGAGGTGAAGATTTATATATGGGAAGTCTTATTTTGGTCGCCGGAAAAGTTTCGCGCATTATCGGTATTGTACCGGGAGTGCCGAAAGGGGTCCGGGGTCCACCAGCCCGGGGGGGCCACATGGGCTGTAGGGGTGTGCGCCTTGGCCTATATGGGCCAAGGGCACCAGCCCCAAGAGGCCCAGCGCCAAGAGATAAGGGAAAGGGAGAGTCCTAAAGGGGGAAGGCACCTCCGAGGTGCCTTGGGGAGGATGGACTCCTCCCTGGCCGCACCCTTCCTTGGAGGAAGGGCCAAGGCTGCGCCCCCCCTCTCCCTTGGACCTATATATAGTGGGGGGGAGGGAGGGCAGCAATACCTAAGCCCTGGCGCCTCCCTCTCCCTCCCGTGACACATCTCCCTCCTCCCCGCTTGCGCTTGGCGAAGCCCTGCCGGGATCCCGCTACTTCCACCACCACGCCGTCGTGTTGCTGGATCTCCATCAACCTCTCCTCCCCTCTTGCTGGATCAAGAAGGAGGAGACGTCACTGCTCCGTATGTGTGTTGAACGCGGAGGTGCCGTCCGTTCGGCGCTAGGATCATCGGTGATTTGGATCACGACGAGTACGACTCCATCAACCCCGTTCTCTTGAATGCTTCCGCTCGCGATCTACAAGGGTATGTAGATGCACTCCTTCCCTCTCATTGCTAGTAAACTCCATAGATTGATCTTGGTGATGCGTAGAAAATTTTGAATTTCTGCTACGTTCCCCAACAGTGGCATCATGAGCTAGGTCTATGCGTAGTTTCTATGCACGAGTATAATACAAAGTAGTTGTGGTCGTCGATGTTGTCAATTTACTTGCCGTTACTAGTCTTATCTTGATTCGGCGGCATCGTGGGATGAAGCGGCCCGGACCGACCTTACACGTACACTTACGTGAGACAGGTTCCACCGACTGACATGCACTAGTTGCATAAGGTGGCTAGCGGGTGTCTGTCTCTCCCACTTTAGTCGGATCGGATTCGATGAAAAGGGTCCTTATGAAGGGTACATAGAAATTGGCATATCACGTTGTGGCTTTTGCGTAGGTAAGAAACGTTCTTGCTAGAATCCCATAGCAGCCACGTAAAACATGCAACAACAATTAGAGGACGTCTAACTTGTTTTTGCAGGGTATGCTATGAGATGTGATATGGCCAAAAGGATGTGATGAATGATATATGTGATGTATGAGATTGATCATGTTCTTGTAATAGGAATCACGACTTGCATGTCGATGAGTATGACAACCGGCAGGAGCCATAGGAGTTGTCTTAATTTATTGAATGACCTGCGTGTCAATGAAAACGCCATGTAATTACTTTACATTATTGCTAACCGTTAGCCATAGTAGTAGAAGTAATAGTTGGCGAGACAACTTCATGAAGACACAATGATGGAGATCATGGTGTCATGCTGGTGACGAAGGTGATCATGCCACGCCTCGAAGATGGAGATCAAAAGGCGCAAGATGATATTGGCCATATCACGTCACTTTATGATTTGCATGTGATGTTTATCATGTTTACATCTTATTTGCTTAGAACGACGGTAGCATAAATAAGATGATCCCTCACTAAAATTTCAAGAGATGTGTTCCCCCTAACTGTGCACCATTGCGAAGGTTCGTTGTTTCGAAGCACCACGTGATGACCGGGTGTGATAGATTCTAACGTTCACATACAACGGGTGTTGACGAGCCTAGCATGTACAGACATGGCCTCGGAAACATGCAAAACACTTAGGTTGACTTGACGGGCCTAGCATGTACAGACATGGCCTCGGAACACAAGAGATCGAAAGGTCGAACATGAGTCGTATAGTAGATGCGATCAACATGGAGATGTTCACCGATGATGACTAGTCCGTCTCACGTGATGATCGGACATGGCCTAGTTTGACTCGGATCATGTATCACTTAGATGACTAGAGCGATGTCTATCTGAGTGGGAGTTCATTAAATAATCAGATGAACTTCATTATCATGAACATAGTCAAGAGGTCTTTGCAAATTATGTCATAGCTTACGCTTTAGCTCTACTGTTTAAGATATGTTCCTAGAGAAAATTTAGTTAAAGTTGATAGTAGCAATTATGCGGACTGGGTCCGTAAACTGAGGATTGTCCTCATTGCTGCACAGAAGGCTTATGTCCTTAATGCACCGCTCGGTGTGCTGAACCTCAGCGTCGTCTGTAGATGTTGCGAAACATCTGACATACACGTTTTGATGACTATGTGATAGTTCAATGCGTAATGCTAACGGTTTAGAATTGTGGCACCAAAGACGTTTTTGAAACGTCGCAGAACATATGAGATGTTCCGAATACTGAAATTGGGATTTCAGACTAGTGCCCACGTCAAGAGGTATGAGACCTCTGACAAGTTTCTTAAGCCTGCAATCTAAGGGAGAAAAGCTCAATCGTTGAGCATGTGCTCAGATTGTCTGAGTACCACAATCGCTTGAATCGAGTGGTAGTTAATCTTCCAGATGAGATAGTGATGGTTCTCCATAGTCACTGCCACCAAGCTATTAGAGCTTCGTGATGAACTATAACATATCAGGGATAGATATGATGATCCTTGAGCTATTCGCGATGTTTGACACCGCGAAAGTAGAAATCAAATAGGAGCATCAATTGTTGATGGTTAGTAAAACCACTAGTTTTAAGAAGGGCAAGGGCAAAAGGGATACTTCATGAAACAGCAAATCATTTGCTGCTCTAGTGAAGAATCCCAAGGTTAAACCCAAACCCAAGACTAAGTGCTCCTGTAATGAGGGGAACGGTCACTGAAGCAGTACTACCCTAGATACTTGGTAGATGAGAAGGCAGGCAAGGTCGACAGAAGTATATTGGATATACATTATATGAATGTGTACTTCACTAGTACTCCTAGCAGCACCAGGGTATTAGATACCGGTTCGGTTGCTAAGTGTTAGTAACTCGAAATAAAAGCTGCGGAATAAACGGAGACTAGCTAAAGGTGAGGTGACGATATGTGTTGGAAGTGTTTCCAAGGTTGTTGTGATCAAGCATCGCATGCTCCCTCTACCATCGAGATTTGGTGTTTGCGTTGATCATGATTGGATTATGTTTATCGCAATACGGTTATTCATTTAAGGAGAATAATGGTTACTCTGTTTATTTGAATAATACCTTCAATGGTCTTGCACCTAAAATGAATCTCGATCGCAGTGATACACATGTTCGTGCCAAAAGATATAAAATAGTAATGATAGTACCACATACTTGTGGCACTGCCATTTGAGTCATATTGGTATAGAACGCATGAAGAAGCTCCATGTAGATGGATCTTTGGACTCACTCGTTTTTGAAAAGATTGAGACATGCGAACCATGTCTATTGGTATATATGCATGAAGAAACTCCATGCAGATGGATCGTTTGGACTCACTTGATTTTGAATCACTTGAGACATGCAAATCATACCACATGGGCAAGATGACTGAAAGGCCTCGTTTTCAGTAAGATGGAACAAGAGAGCAACTTGTTGGAAGTAATACATTTTGATGTGTGCAGTCCAATGAGTGCTGAGGCATGCAGTGGATATCGTTATGTTCTTACTTCACAGATGATTTGAGTAGATGCTGAGTGTATTTACTTGATGAAACACAAGTCTGAATTATTGAAAGGTTCAAGTAATTTCAGAGTGAAGTTGAAGATCGTCGTGACAAGAGGATAAAATGTCTGTGATATGATCATAGAGATGAGTATCTGAGTTACGAGTTTGGCACACGATTAAGAAATTGTGGAAATTGTTTCACGACTAATACCGCTCGGAGCACCATAGTGTGATGGTGTGTCCGAACATCATAATTGCACCCTATTGGATATGGTGCATACCATGATGTCTCTTATCGAATTACAACTATCGGTTATGGGTTAGGCATTAGAGACAACCGTATTCACTTTAAATAGGGCACCACGCAATTCCGTTGAGACGACCCCGTTTGGAGAAACCAAAGTTGTCGTTTCTTAAAAGTTTGGGGCTGCGATGCTTATGTGGAAAAGTTTCAGGCTAATAAGCTCGAACCCAAAGCGGATAAATGCATCTTCATAGAATACCCAAAACAGTTGGGTATACCTCCTATTTCAGATCTGGAAGCAAAAGTAATTGCTTCTAGAAACGAGTCCTTTCTCGAGGAAAAATTTCTCTCGAAAGAATTGAGTGGGAGGATGGTGGAGACTTGATAAGGTTATTGAACCGTCACTTCAACTAGTGTGTAGCAGGGCACAGGAAGTTGTTCCTGTGGCACCTACACCAATTGAACTGGAAGCTTATGATAGTGATCATGAAACTTCGGATCAAGTCACTACCAAACCTCATAGGTCGACAAGGATATGTACTACTCCTGAGTGGTACGGTAATCCTATCTTAGATATCATGTTGTTAGACAATACTGAACCTACGAGCTATGGAGAAGCGATGGTGGGCCCATATTCTGACAAATGGTTAGAAGCCATGAAATCCGAGATAGGATCCATGTATCAGAACAAAGCGTGGACTTTGGTGAACTTGCCCGATGATCGGCAAGCCATTGAGATAAATGGATCTTTAAGAAGAAGACGGACATGGACGGTAATGTTACCGTCTATGAAGCTCGACTTGTGGCAAAGAGTATTTTCACAAGTTCAAGGAGTTGACTACGATGAGATTTTCTCATCCGTAGTGATGCTTAAGTCCGTCGGAATCATGTTAGCATTAGCTGCATTTATGAAATCTGGTAGATGGATGTTAAAACAAGTTTCCTTACCAGTTTTCGTAAGGAAACGTTGTATGTGATACAACCAGAAGGTTTTTGTCAATCCTGAAAGATGCTAACAAGTATGCAAAGCTCCAGCAATCCTTCTAAGGACTGGAGTAAGCATCTCGGAGTTGGAATGTACGCTTTGATGGAGTGATCAAAGTTTTTGGGTTTATACAAAGTTTGTTAGAAACTTGTATTTACAATAAAGTGAGTGGGAGTGCTACAACATTTCTGATAAGTATATGTGATTGACATATTGTTGATCCAAAATGATGTAGAATTTCTGGAAAGCATAAAGGGTTGTTTGAAAGGAGTTTTTCAAAGGAAGACCTAGATAAAGCTGCTTACATATTGGCCATCAAGATCTATAGAGATAGATCAAGACGCCTGATGATACTTTCAAAGAACGCACACCTTGACATGATTTTGAAAGAGTTCAAAATAGATCAGTCAAAGAAGGAGTTCTTACCTGAGTTATAAGGTGTGAAGTTGAGTAAGACTCAAAGCTTGACCACAGCAGAAGAGAGAGAAAGGACGAAGGTCGTCCCCTATGCTTTAGACGTAGGCTCTACAGTATGCTATGTTGTGTACCGCACATGAAGTGTGCCTTGCCATGAGTTGGTCAAGGGGTACAATAGTGATCCGGGAATGGATCACATGACAGCGGTCGAACTTATCCTTAGTATCTAGTGGACTAAGGAATTTTCTCGATTATGGAGGTGAAAAGGAGTTTGTCGTAAAGAGTTACGTCGATGCGAACATTGACACTAATCCGGATGACTCTGAGTAGTAAACCGGATTCGTATAGTAGAGCAGTTATTTGAAATGGCTCCAAGTAGCGTGTGGTAGCATCCACAAGATGACATAGATATTCATAAAGCACACACGGATCTGAAAGGTTCAGACCCGTTGACTAATAACCTCTCTCACAAGCATAACATGATCAAACCAGAACTCATTGAGTGTTAATCACATAGTGATGTGAACTAGATTGTTGACTCTAGTAAACTCTTTAGATGTTGGTCACATGGTGATGTGACCTGTGAGTGTTAATCACATGGTGATGTGAACTAGATTATTGACTCTAGTGCAAGTGGGAGACTGTTGGAAATATGCCCTAGAGGCAATAATAAATTGGTTATTATTATATTTCCTTGTTCATGATAATCGTTTATTATCCATGCTAAAATTGTATTGATAGGAAACTCAGATACATGTGTGGATACATAGACAACACCATGTCCCTAGTAAGCCTCTAGTTGACTAGCTCGTTGATCAATAGATGGTTACGGTTTCCTGACCATGGACATTGGATGTCGTTGATAACGGGATCACATCATTAGGAGAATGATGTGATGGACAAGACCCAATCCTAAGCCTAGCACACGATCGTGTAGTTCGTTTGCTAAGTGCTTTTCTAATGTCAAGTATCATTTCCTTAGACCATGAGATTGTGCAACTCCCGGATACCGTAGGAATGCTTTGGGTGTACCAAACGTCACAACGTAACTGGGTGGCTATAAAGGTGCACTACAGGTATCTCCGAAAGTGTCTGTTGGGTTGGCACGAATCGAGACTGGGATTTGTCACTCCGTGTAAACGGAGAGGTATCTCTGGGCCCACTCGGTAGGACATCCTCATAATGTGCACAATGTGACCAAGGAGTTGATCACGGGATGATGTGTTATGGAACGAGTAAAGGGACTTGCCGGTAACGAGATTGAACAAGGTATCGGGATACCGACGATCGAATCTCGGGCAAGTAACATACCGATTGACAAAGAGAATTGTATACGGGATTGATTGAATCCCCGACATCGTGGTTCATCCGATGAGATCATCGTGGAGCATGTGGGAGCCAACATGGGTATCCAGATCCTGCTGTTGGTTATTGACCGGAGAGTCGTCTCGGTCATGTCTGCATGTCTCCCGAACCCGTAGGGTCTACACACTTAAGGTTCGGTGACGCTAGGGTTGTAGAGATATTAGTATGCGGTAACCCGAAAGTTGTTCGGAGTCCCGGATGAGATCCCGGACATCACGAGGAGTTCTGGAATGGTCCGGAGGTAAAGATTTATATACGGGAAGTCTTATTTTGGTCGCCGGAAAAGTTTCGCGCATTATCGGTATTGTACCGGGAGTGCCGAAAGGGGTTCGGGGGTCCACCAGCCCCGGGGGGCCACATGGGCTGTAGGGGTGTTTACCTTGGCCTATATGAGCCAAGGGCACCAGCCCCAAGAGGCCCATGCGCCAAGAGATAAGGGAAAGGGAGAGTCCTGAAGGGGGAAGGCACCTCCGAGGTGCCTTGGGGAGGATGGACTCCTCCCTGGCCGCACCCTTCCTTGGAGGAAGGGCCAAGGCTACGCCCTCCCCTCTCCCTTCTCCCTATATATAGTGGGGGGAGGGAGGGCAGCAATACCTAAGCCCTGGCGCCTCCCTCTCCCTCCCGTGACACATCTCCCTCCTCCCCGCTTGCGCTTGGCGAAGCCCAGCCGGGATCCCGCTACTTCCACCACCACGCCGTCGTGCTGCTGGATCTCCATCAACCACTCCTCCCCTCTTGCTGGATCAAGAAGGAGGAGACGTCGCTGCTCCGTACGTGTGTTGAACGCGGAGGTGCCGTCCGTTCGGCGCTAGGATCATCGGTGATTTGGATCACGACGAGTACGACTCCATCAACCCCGTTCTCTTGAACGCTTCCGCTCGCGATCTACAAGGGTATGTAGATGCACTCCTTCCCTCTCGTTGCTAGTAAACTCCATAGATTGATCTTGGTGATGCGTAGCAAATTTTGAATTTCTGCTATGTTCCCCAACAGTGGTGAAGCCTGTATTTACAAGAAAGTGAGTGGGAGCACTACAACCTTTCTGATAAGTATATGTGAATGACATATTGTTGATCGGAAATGATGTAGAATTTTCTGGACAGCATAAAGGAGTGTTTGAAAGGAGTTTTTCAAAGAAAGACCTCGGTGAAGCTGCTTACATATTGGGCATCAAGATCTATAGAGATAGATCAAGATGCTTGATAAGTCTTTCGATGAATACATACCTTGATAAAATTTTGAAGGAGTTCAAAATGGATCAAACAAAGGAGTTCTTGCCTGACTTGTAAGGTATGAAGTTGAGTAAGACGCAAAACCCGACCACGGGAGAAGATAGGGAGAGAATGAAAGTCATTCCCTATGCCTCAGCCATAGGTTCTATAAAGTATGACACGCTGTATACTAGACCTATTTTGTACCTTGCCATGTGTTTGGCAAAGGGTGCAATAGTGATTGTGGCACCCCGGCTCAGAGAAACCGGAACGCCCCGTATTCCAGCACAGAGATCGAGGAGAAGTCTTCTGGAATCCGGCACTGCTTAACATTGAACAAATCAGCTCCTTATAACAAATTATATGGATACAAGGGATTACATCGGCACGACGAAACTACGCCTGCCACGGTTGCTCTATGCAGGCAGCAGAACAACACAATGCAGCAGAATAACTCTAGCAGTGGAACAACAACGACGGTGATGAACTCCACTCCGCAGGGACTCTGGCTGGAACGCTTATCCTAGCTTGCAAACAAGGAATCCACGGAAAACAAGCAATCAAGTCCGGTATGACCTGCAAACTGGCATGACATGCCAGGTCAGTACATTGAATGTACTTCCAAGCTCACAGGAACCAAGAGCAATCAAGACAAACAACAACATGGCAATTACAGATTAACAAGGATTAACATGATACTATCAGAACGACATGGCATGAATAACATGATACAGATAGAACAATACAAGCATGGCATGAACATATAAACATGATGACTCTATCATGCAACATGATGATGTTATCATGCACCAACTTACTCTGTCCGGGTTACCTCGTAACAATCACAGACATCACACGATCATCTCAAGATCCAATCAAGCTTGGTATTAACAATACCGTAGTAATTATTCATGAACACAAGGATCTTGATCTTTACCCTTGACTTTCGCATAACACCACAACTATCCATCAAGTCGGTATCCTCGATACCATGGTGATCATCTCACGATCACAACCAATCTCTTTCCACAGTGATCATCTCACGATCACAACCAATCTCTTTCCACAGTGATAATCTCACGATCACAACCAATCTCTTTCCACGGTGATCATCTAACGATCACAACCAATACCTTTCCCATCATCGAACTAGGGTTGTTATTAAGCAAATTATTATTACTGTCGACCCATAGTGTGACCAACTACGAACTGGGCCCTTATCCGCGGGTGCGGCTGTCGATAGATTTAATATAAACTTTGCAGAGGTTAGCACACTGTACCCACACCATGGAACCCATGGCCTCATACTCCCATTCGGGTGGACCAATGGCGTTCCGACAAAACCGTCCTACTGCCATGACACCCACTACTACAAAAACAACTATAGCCAATATGGACACTAATGGCGCACTGTACATGTGGTGCGCCATTACTAAATACTAATGGCGCACCATGTGTTGGTGCGCCATTAGTGTGCAAATACTAATGGCGCACCACATCCACGGTGCGCCATTAGTAATTTTTTTTTAATTTTTTCAAAACTACTAATGGCGCACCGTGGGAGTGGTGCGCC
>NC_057796.1:31935739-31946255 GCF_018294505.1 Triticum aestivum | reverse complement strand
CATTAGTAATTTTGTTACAAATTTTGTTTCAATTTTTTTTTGAAAAACTACTAATGGCGCACGGTGGGGGTGGTGCGCCATGACTAGTTGAACTACTAATGGCGCACCACCCCCACGGTGTGCCATTAGTAACTTGGCCCATTCCACCGAATGCAACCCCCTTGGGACCGCCTTTTCAGTTTAAAAAAAAGAAAATGTGGAAATGTCAAAAAAAATAAAAGAAAATAAGTTTCCCATGTGATATGTGGTCTAGTTGTTGGGAAAATTTACAAATATGAATTTCGACTTTATTTGCAAAATCTCTCTGGAATTTGTAAAATGGGCATACTTTTGCATACGAACTCGGATTAAAAAGTTTTATATATGAAAAATCATGTACTCGAAAGTTACATAAGAATTTAATCGGGGGGAACCCCGTTAAACATTTTAAAAATCCTCAAAAACCTAACAGAAAAAAAGATACGGGGCTTTCAAGATCTAAAGGCAAAAAAATTCAAAAAATTTCAAACTTACTAGTGGCGCACCGTTTGCTAGGTGCGCCACTAGTAACAGAAAAAATATTGGTTTTGAATTTTTTTTGGATTTTTTTTCAAAAAATGATTCGTAATATGACAGGGAAGTTTAAAATATTTTTCAAAATTTCATCATACTCATGAGTATGAACAAAGTCCTAGACATCAACAAGGTTTAATAGGATTGATATGATAGATATATCAACAAGTGGCTGTTAAGTGAGGTGGTGCTGGGGTGCGCCAAATACTAATGGCGCACCAGTGGTGCACCATTAGTAAAAAATACTAGTGGCGTGGTACTAGTGGCGCACCAGTAGAGCGCCATTAGTAGGCAAAACTGGTGCGCCACTAGTAGGCCTTTTCCTAGTAGTGACCCTCCCGGCCACTCCGACAAACTCCCCTCTGGGATAAGTCCTAGGTGGCCCCCTGCCTACCAAAGGCATCAACGTCCACCGTCGTGGTAAAACAAAAACGGTCCCAAACGGGGACAATGGATCCATACTCAACAACGGGCACACAAGGCCTATGCCATCCTACCTGATCAGGGTAGCGCCCGCGCATAACCTTCCCTCGTTGGAGGTACCGGTGAGAGGCATGACAATAGACCCAGTTAGGACCCTCCCATAAAGGCAAGGGTGGTTCCACTGGTCAGCTCGATATGGTGGCACCATGGCTCAGCCAACAGTTGTTCAAGTTCAATTTAATCGGGTTAACTTGAATGCAAATAGGCTGAGCCATGATAAAATAACATGATGCAATTATAATACATGAGCATGATATCAACATAAGCATGGGGGTGCAATATAACTATCCACCATGTCAACAATAAAACATATCCAACTGAGCAGGGCATAATGACGAGCATGAATATCACAAGTATAACACTACTCATAGCATAACATGATCACTAGCATCAACAATAAATACCATGCAAGAACACATCCATAACATAATCAAGTAAATACTTAACCAACTAACAACAAAGGAACAAAGCATACCACTGGTACTCGGTAACCGACGACAGTCATGCACCGAAGAACATGACCAACCCAACATGTACTACTACCAAACATGGCCAACATAAAAGTAATACTTGCAGGTGGAACATGATAACAAAGTGCAAGAAAACATAGTATGACGGTAATCACCGATCCATAAGCATAACCGAAATAACGACAGCCGTAGCAAAACAAATATAAGTTATTAAAAATCAAGTTGAAAACCAATGCTACTGCATGGCTATCATGCAAATGGTGGTTATGGTTTGCCTGGGGATGAAGAATACACCGGGGAGAAGTGCGGTGAAGCCGCGGAAAGAATCACCGGAAAACGTTCTCTCTCGAAGGGGACTGATTAAGCGCAATGGCAAAATGGTCATTTTCAAAATGTTAAAACATGATGAAGGTGACACCAACAAAACGGGCTCGATGAGACGAAGAAGTGAGCTTAGGAATTACCTCATTTGGATTTGCGAGTGAAAAGTTGTGGCCGTTCACTTTTTAGGCGGAAAAGGGGCTAAACAGTGAACGTTCACAAAATAACCACTTCGGCCGGCTGATCTGACAAAGAGAAAGCGTATTTAGAGGATTACGCCTTCAGAATAGATGAGGCGTACTTTGAGCTAAAATATAACTAAAGTATGCTTTCCAGCTGGGAAGACGTATTCAGGAGAATACGCCTCCACTTAAGTGACGTGGCGGGGCGGGGTCAACGTGTGTGAGACTTACGTGCGGGCCTTGCATGGATGTGGGGCCTGCTGGCAGGTTCTTCTTCCTCCTCTTTCCTTGGCTCGCGATGCAGAGAGCAGCCGCGCGCTACGGGCGGCCGTTCCGGCGCCCTGTGCCATCTCCGACGATGCTTGGCACACCGGATGACTCGGGAGGACCCGGCGGTCCTGCTCGTCCTCCTCTCGTTCGCTGAGACGCACCAGAGCAGGCACGACCTCAGCCGTGGCAGACGATGGTGTTGACCGAGACTGGACACCAATGTGTAGGTGAGGGGAGGAGCTTCGGGGAGGGGTCTAGGACGATGGTGGAGGCCTATGTTGGTGGTGCAAGGAGGGGAGGAGCTCGGCAATGGGCCAATTTGGGCGGAGCCGAACCGCGGCCATGGTGGAAGTGGGAGAGGAGGGGGAGCTCCTGGAGGCTAATGGAGGGGCTGGGGAGGTAGGTAGGAGTGCGGGAAGGCTGCTGGTGAGCTTGGGGGAACGCGAGGTGGCCTTAAATAGGCGGGGAAGGAGCTGCCACACTGGCGTCGCCACGGACGCGTGTGCACGCGCTCGAGCTCGGGGGTAGGCGACGGTGGAGGCACATGGAGAAGCTCACGGGGCAGAAGAGGTCGAGAGGCACAGGGGAGAAGCGGCCGAGCGCCATAAGTGCCTTGTCGGCACTGTTTGCCCATGGGCGTTCGACGGCGAGCTTCAGTGAGGAAGCGGACAGAGAGGGAGAGGGGTCCATGTGATCAGCGACGACGAGATGAAGACGCCAGACATGCTCACGTGTGCGAAACCGACGAGGGGAAGCGGACGAAGCAGAAACGGCGCCCTGGACGCAGGCACTGCGTACAGAGCGCGTTAACAGCCATGCCAGCTGCGCGGTCACCACAGGACAAGGCACAGGGAGGGCACGAGAGGCAGCTAAATGGTGTCTAGCGTTATGTACTTCCAAAATGGAGCATTGATGAGGCCATGGCTTGATCTGGGGCGCTATGGTTAAATGGTAATGGGCGTCTGAAGTTTACTGCATCAAACTTGGCAGAGCACTGCTGATCAACAACAAATTGATGGGAGTCAATGGTGTTGTCTGGGGTGTTTAGATAAGTAAGGACTACGATCCTGGAGGTTTTGAAAGGGTTTGGACCAAGATACACCATAGTTGCTTCACAACTTCATATTTAGTCCAGAATCAAGATCCGGAAGGTGCACACACATGTAGTATCAACTGGAGCTCAAATTTGGCAAGGCTTAGTGATTTGGTCATAAAATGATTCTGTAAAAATTTCATGCCAATTGGATTCACCAACATGGTACTTGCTTCAAAAACATCTTCTCTGACCAAAAACTAGAAATAATTCTAGACAAACATTTGCTTGATGAATTGATCCCAAATTTGGTGGAGAGAAGTTATTTGGGCAGGCGCACAATCTAGTAATTTCGCAGAATTAATGAAGCAATAAAAATTATACTTGCTTCACAACCTGAAAATATTAACAGAGTCAAAGATTTGGTCCTGTGCTCACATAGGTAATTGGATGGGGCTAAAAATTGGAGTAGTGGGATAATATGAGCACAGGAAAAGGCATGCAAAATTTCAACTCATTTGGATACTCCTAGCTAGTACTTCCTTCACAATGGCTTCTGTTTGACAGAAACTTTGAAAAATCACTGAGGAAGATTGGCTAGGAAAATAAAGTTGACTTTTATCATGGAGCCATTATTTGGACATGAAAGAATGCCCAAAATTTTTGGGAGAAAACAAGATAGGATAAATGGCACTTCCTTCACGAAGTGCCACTCTGGACAGAAATGAAGAATAATTATTGGGGAATTATTCTTGGGCTAGGACAGGAAATTTTGGGCATATTTAAGAAACATATGACCAAAAGAAATTATGAGAATTATTTGGGAATTTTTGGATGGACAGAAGTATAGGTTGCTTCACAACCTAGGGCAGATAGGTTTATTCCTTTAATAGAAAGAAGGAATATTCCCTAGAAAAGAATTTAGGGTTTGGTCAAGAAGTGAAGTGACATGATCTTGGGAAATATTTGAGGATGATGAGTCACTTGGGAGAAGAAATGAGGATGATCCCCCAGGTTGCAAGGCCACAGATCCACTCCAAAAAGAAAAATAGAGCAAAAACCAATAAATCAAAAGAAAAAAGAAAAGGGCCAAAAAACCAGGCAGTTACAACTCTTACCCCCTTAAAGAAATCTCGTCCTCGAGATTTGGTTGCTCAGGGCACAAGTATGACTTGAGGACACCATTTCCAACTCGGGTATCCTTTTTCCTTTATTTATTGTTCCCCCAAGAATTTCAGATGATCAACTTCCTTTGCTCTGGGGTGGTTTGCTTCACCTTTCCCAAATCCTGACAGGTTTTGCTCATATACCAAATCCTTTTGCTGACGTTGATTTTCTCATATCTGCGGTGATATCCATTGAATCTGAGTATAAATTTCCTTTTTCCATGAAAACTTTTTACTTCTGCTACCGGGTTACTCAAACAAGTGCATGGCTTCTTGGTTCCATAAATGTCGAGAATCATGGCCATTTTCGGACGGGATCCGACTGTCTGTAGGTGGTACTGACTTATCTTGATTTATTTTTTTGGCTCGATCATGGTATATCTACCAAAGATTTGACTGCCTTCTGTCATGAGAAATATAACAGGGTATATACTTATAACTTGAGCATACCTCAAATATTAACATCTTGAGACTGTCCTCACAGGTATGCTGGTGGGAAGATACTTTTCATGACAGGCTGTCCGGGTACTTGATTTCACCAGTGGATATACCTGGTCTGAGCTGATTGTTTGATTTTTGATTTACCCATGTTGTCGGTATACCCAGATGTGGTAATAGGCTGTGCAATGCTTTACACTGTTGCTGAAGTCAAACTGCTGAGGTTGCAAAAGAATCTTGAACCTGACCGAACAGATTTGGATATTCCGCACTAACCCCTTTTTTTAAGCGGGTCAGCGAGATATGAAGTCCTTGTAGAACAGAGTAATCTTCTGAGGGTATGCCTTTGTGGCTCCATATGTAATCTGGCCACTAACTGACTTGGGTATCCGGACCCTGATGATCATGCAAAAATCATCATACCGTTGCTGTCAGTCTCATCCTTTTGATGGTCATGATTTTCTTTGTCAGGATATCTTACTGAAATAGGTTGGCCACATATATCCTTGATTCTTCGTATGATTGACTGCGGCTAGTGCAATATTTTTGTCATTATTCCTGGTGCTTGGGTTCCGCACGTATATGACATATACTCAGGGCTGGTAGCTGTACATAGCTCATTGTTGAGGCCAACCATACAAGAGTTCATGAGATCTCCTTGTCGGTGCGGGAATATTGGCCTTGGTGGCCACTGTCAAGACTGTTCATTCTGTGATGACTTATCCAGATCTTGTAGATCCTTGTATTACATAAGATGTGTATCTCTGCTTATCTTCATTTGCATGATTCATGAGGCTGTGGGATCCATACTTTCCTTAGGTATATCTATTAGATCCTTGCCGTACCTCGTATGGGTGACTGAAATGATTGGGGATGCATGCTCACCATATGTGTAAGAATCATATGCAACCAAACACTTGATCCTTGAGGTAGGCATATGTTTTGACTGATTTCTGCTTCTGACCAAAAATATTGCTGATCTGACTCTTGAGATGTACTTCCATATATTGCCATCTCACCGCATAATCTCTGAGGACGGTGCAATAGTGTGGTACTGACGCGGACTGAGTGGCTTACGAGAGAAGCCATCCGAGTAGCTTGCTGAGGGCGACTCGTTAGCTTCTGCTCGAAGCTTTTGGCTGGGTAGCATGCAGAAGAAGGCTCAATATCTTACATGAGAAGCTTTACCTGATTCTTGTGCTGGAGAAGCCTGGGTTCCATACTTGAGAAGATTCTCCTCGGTTTGCTTGTTGAGAAAAATTCATTTCCATCTGTCAGGAGCTTTTACCGAGGTATCTTGCTGAGAAAGACTGAGTATCTTGGACCGGAATCTGTCCATATATTATACTGCCAAAAAATTGGGGAGCCTTGCATCATAAATTTCTTCTGATGACGTGTGGAAGAATACTGAGTTTATCCTATCCAAAGTTCCATACTGTGATATACAGTCTGAAAACCATACTCATACCCATAATATTCTGCGGCTGATTACTTGCATGAGAAAATTGTTTGACTGTCTTCCTTGATCAGAGCACGTTCTGGCTTTCTTTCAGATGACAACATATTTCAAGCATCATTTATTACTGAGCCAGACCTTGTATATGAGCTATACCTTTGACTGAAAATATTCCATTGGTCTTGCAACTGACTTGTCTTTCTGCTGGCCTCATCATTACTGCCGTGATAATTTTGTACCGAGGTAGGCTCAATTTATCCGTACTGTTGTGAGGAGTGCCCACTAATTCAAAATTGATTATCAGCATCAAGATCAGATTTTTCCCATTTCATTGCAGTCGGCTGAGAATTCCATTCTGTTTAGCTGAGTTTCCAAATATTTAAACTCCTTGTTGCTTCTTTGAGTCCGGTGTTGGTTGATGAGCAACTTACTTAAGGGGAAAATAGGGTAACACCGAGGGCCCAAAAGAAAGAGGCAAAAGAAACAACCCAACTAAATAACAACACACAAAACAATCACTTCAAACACAAACAAAGTCACATATTACTGCTAGCCACACAATATGCATGCCTACCTAAGCACACAAATCTCATGGGAACTCCGGTACTACGATCTAGCATGCTGTGACGGTGTGCATGAGGACACATAAATGTGTGGAAGAATTGGTGTAAACGTCGCTACACCAAGTGCTGGCTTAGCCAGGAAGAAATCCTGGACTAGCTCGGAGGCGAGGACGTACTTGGTAACCCTGTAGCAGGACACGAATGTCGCGACCACATTATTATCAAGCAGATGGAAAAGGATTCGTACTCGTCCAAGGAATAGGGTGGCGAGGAAAACTGAGTCAGCTGGCACTGCCCTTTTTATGATCACTGAGATCATTAAGGGTTGCCAACACGACAAGATAAAAAGAGCGATCCGAGATAGAAGCTTGTCTATCAGCGAAATGATAGGTGGGGCTGAAAGAAATATATCGGTGTGATACCTGAGCACCATTTCTGCAAACAGTGTCGGGATCACTTGGCATTACTCCGCTGGGACAAAAATGACACCGAACACCGAAGTACATGCAAGAAAAGAAACTGGAAGAAATGCAGGAGCTGAGCTGTAATGGATCCGAACCGATGCCATCTACACTCACCAGATTAAACCGTTAGTAACAAATAATAAGACAATATGCATGCTATGCAACAAACAGATGCAGCAACCAAATGCAACAAGCAAGACAGACTCTATTCTACCGCTTACTACCGCTCGCGCTGACTAGGGCGTCCTATAGCCAGACCTGCTCTGATACCAAGCCTGTGGCACCCCGGCTCAGAGAAACCGGAACGCCCCGTATTCCAGCCCAGAGATTGAGGAGAAGTCTTCTGGAATACGGGACTGCTTAGCATAGAACAAATCAGCTCCTTATAACAAGTTATATGGATATAAGGGATTACATCGGCACGGCGAAACTACGCCTGCCACGGTTTCTCTATGCAAGCAGCAGAACAGCACGATGCAACGGAATAACTCTAGTAGCGAAACAACGACGACGGTGATGAACTCCACTCTGCAGGAACTCTGGCTGGAACGCTTATCCTAGCTCGCAAACAAGGAATCCACGGCAAACAAGCAATCAAGTCCGGTATGACCTGCAAACTGGCATGACATGCTAGGTCAGTACATTGAATGTACTTGCAAGCTCACAGCAACCAAGAGCAATCAAGACCAACAACAGCATGGCAATTACAGATTAACAAGGATTAACATGATACTATCAGAACGACATGCCATGAATAACATGATACGGAGAGAACAATACAAGCATGGCATGAACATATAAACATGATGACTCTATCATGCAACATGATGACGTTATCGCACCAACTTACTCTATTCGGGTTACCTCATAACCATCACAGACATCACACGATCATCTCAGGATCCAATCAAGCTTGGTATTAACAATACCATAGTAATCATTCATGACCACAAGGAGCTTGATCTTTACCCTTGACTTTCGCATAACACCACAACTATCCATCAACTCGGTATCCTCGATACCACGGTGATCATCTCACGATCACAACCAATCTCTTTCCACGGTGATCATCTCACGATCACAACCAATCTCTTTCCACAGTGATCATCTCACGATCACAACCAATCTCTTTCCACGGTGATCATCTCACGATCACAACCAATCTCTTTCTCATCATCGAACCAGGGTTGTTATTAAGCACATTATTATTAATGTTGACCCATAGTGAGACCAACTACGAACTGGGCCCTTATCCGCGGGCGCGACTATCAATAGATTTAATATACACTCTGCAGAGGTTAGCACACTGTACCCACACCACAGAACCCATGGCCTCACACTCCGATTTGGGTGGACCAACGGCGTTCCGACAAAACCGTCCTATTGCCATGACACCCTCCCGGCCACTCCGACAAACTCCCCTCTGGGATAAGTCCTGGGTGGCCTCGTGCCTACCAAAGGCATCAACGACCACCGTCGTGGCAAAACAAAAACGGTGCCAAACGGGGACATTGGATCCATAATCAACAACGGGCACACAAGGCTTATGCCGTCCTACCTGATCAAGGTAGCGCCCGCGCATAACCTTCCCTCATTGGAGGCACCGGCGAGAGGCATGACAATAGACCCAGTTAGGACCCTCCCATAAAGGCAAGCGTGGTTGCACTGGTCAGCTCGATATGGTGGCACCATGACTCAACCAACAGTTGTTCAAGTTCAATTTAATCCGGTTAACTTGAATGCAAATATGCTGAGCCATGATAAAATAACATGATGCAATTACAATACATGAGCATGATATCAACATAAGCATGGGGGTGCAACATAACTATCCACCATATCAACAATAAATCATATCCAACTAAGCAGGGCATAATGACGAGCATGAATATCACAAGTATAACACTACTCATAGCTTAACATGATCATTAGCATCAACAATAAATACCATGCAAGAACATATCCATAACATAACCGAGTAAATACTTAACCAACTAACAACAAAGGAACAAAGCATATCACTGGTACTCGGTAACCGACGACAGTCATGCACCGAAGAACATGGCCAACCCAACATGTACAACTACCAAACATGGCCAACATAAAAGTAATACTCGCTGGTGGAACATGATAACAAAGTGCAAGAAAACATAGTATGACGGTAATCACCAATCCATAAGCATAATCGAAATAACGACACCCGTAGCAAAACAAACATACATTTATTAAAGATTCAAGTTGAAAACCAATGCTACTGTATGGCTATCATGTAAATGGTGGTTGTGGCTTGCCTCGGGATGGAGAATACACCGGGGAGAAGTGAAGTAAAGCCACGGAAAGAATCGCTGGAAAACGTTCTCTCTCGAAGGGGGATGATTAAGTGCAATGTCAAAATGGTCATTTTCAAAATGTTAAAACATGGTGGAGGTGACACCAACAGAACGGGCTCGACGAGACGAAGAAGTGGGCTTTGGAATCACCTCATTTTGAGTTGCGAGTGAAAAGTTGTGGCCGTTCACTTTTTAGGCAGAAAAGGGGCTAAAGAGTGAACGTTCACAAAATAACCACTTCGGCCGGCTGAACTGAAAAAGTCAAAGCGTATTTAGAGGATTACGCCTTCTGAATAGAGGAGACGTACTTTGAGCTGAAACACAACTAAAGTACGCTTTCCAGCCGGGAAGACGTATTCAGGGGAATGCGCCTCCACTTAAGTGACATGGCGGGGCGGGGTCAACGCATGTTAGACTTACGTGCGGGGCCCGCGTGGAGGTGGGGCCTGCTGGTAGGTTCTTCTTCCTCCTCTTTCCTTAGCTCGCGACGCAGAGTGCAGCCGCGCGCTTCGGGCGGCCGTTCCGGCGCCCTGGGCCATCTCCGGCGATGCTCGGCACACCGGATGACTCGGGAGGACTCGGCGCTCCTGCTCGTCCTCCTCTCGTTCGCTAAGACGCACCGGAGCAGGCACGACCTCGACCGCGGCAGACGGTGGTGTCGACCGAGACTGGACATGGCGACTCGATGGTGTAGGTGAGGGGAGGAGCTTCGGGGAGGGGTCTAGGACGATGGTGGAGGCCTCTGTTGGTGGTGCAAGGACGGGAGGAGCTCGGCAATGGGCCAATTT
>NC_057796.1:31804569-31935306 GCF_018294505.1 Triticum aestivum | reverse complement strand
TAGGCGGGGAAGGAGCTGCCGCGCTGGCGTCACCGCGGACGCGTGGCCGGCGCCGCGGACACGTGTGCACGCGCTCGAGCTCGGGGGTAGGCGATGGTGGAGGCACAGGGAGAAGCTCACGGGGCAGAAGAGGTCGAGAGGCGCACGGGAGAAGCGGCCGAGCGCCATAAATGCCTTGTCGGCACTGTGTGCCCATGGGCATTTGGCGGCGAGCGTCGATGAGGAAGCGGACGGAGAGGGAGAGGGTTCCAGGTGATCGACGAAGATGAGATGAAGACGCCATACATGCTCACATGCGCGAAGCCGACGAGGGGGAAGCAGACGAAGCAGAAACGACACCCTGGACGCGGCCACTGCGCACAGAGCGCGTGAACAGCCATGCCAGCTACGCAGTCACCACGGGACAAGGCACAGGGAGGGCACGAAAGGCAGGTAAATGGTGTCTAGCGTTATGTCCTTCCAAAATGGAGCATTGATGAGGCCATGGCTAGATCTGGGTGCTATGGTTAAATGGTAATGGGCGTCTGAAGTTTACTGCATCAAACTTGGCAGAGCAATGCTGATCAACAGCAAATTTATGGGAGTCAATGGTGTTGTCTGCGGTGTTTAGATAAGTAAGGACTACGATCCTGGAGGTTTTTAGAGGATTTGGACCAAGATACACCATAGTTGCTTCACAACTGCATATTTAGTCCAGAATCAAGATCAGGAAAGTACACTCACATGGAGTATCAACTTGAGCTCAAATTTGGCAAGGCTTAGTGATTTGGTCATACAATGATGCTGTAAAAATTTCATACCAATTGGATTCACCAACATAGTACTTGCTTCACAAACATCTTCTCTGACCCGAAACTAGAAATAATTCTAGAGAAATATTTGCTTGATGAATTGATCCCAAATTTGGTGGAGAGAAGTTATTTGGGTAGGATCACAATCTGGTAATTTCGCATAATTAATAAAGCAATAATAATTATACTTGCTTCACAACCTGAAAATATTAACAGAATCAAAGATTTGGTCCTGTGCTCACATAGATGATTGGATGGGGCTGAAATTTGGAGGAGTGGGATAATATGAGAACAAGAAGAGGCATGCCAAATTTTTGGGAGCAAACAAGATAGGATAAATGGCACTTCCTTCACAAAGTGGCACTCTGGACATAAATGAAGAATTATTATTGGGGAATTATTCCTGGTCTAGGACAGGAAAGTTTGGGCATATTTAAGCAACATATGACCCAAACAAATTTTGAGAATTATTTGGGAATTTTTGGATGGACAGAAATATAGGTTGCTTCACAACCTAGGGCAGATAGGGTTATTCCTTTAATAGAAAAAAGGAATATTCCCTAGAAAAGAATTTAGGGTTTGGTCAAGCAGTGCAGTGACATGATCTTGGGAAATATTTGAGGATGATGAGTCACTTGGGAGAAGAAATGAGGATGATCCCCCAGGTTGCAAGGCCACAGATCCACTCCAAAAAGAAAAACAGAGCAAAAACCAATAAATCAAAAGAAAAATGGGCCAAAAAACTAGGCTGTTACAGTGATCCAGGAGTAGATCACTGGACAACGGTCAAAATTATCCTTAGAAGACTAAGGAGATATTTCTCGGTTATGGAGGTGATAAAGAGTTCGTCGTAAAGAGTTACGTCGATGCAAGCTTTGACACCGATCTGGATGACTCTGAGTCTCAATCTGGATACATATTGAAAGTTGGAGCAATTAGCTAGAGTAGCTCTGTGCAGAGCATTGTAGACATGGAAATTTGCAAAATACATACGGATCTGAATGTGGCGGACACGTTGACTAAACTTCTCTCACAAGCTAAACATGATCACACCTTAGTACTCTTTGGGTGTTAATCACATTGCGATGTGAACTAGATTATTGACTCTAGTAAACCATTTGTGTGTTGATGGCGATGTGAACTATGGGTGTTAATCACACAAAGATGTGAACTATTAGTGTTAAATCACATGGTGGATGTGAACTAGATTATTGACTCTAGTGCAAGTGGGAGACTGAAGGAAATATGCCCTAGAGGCAATAATAAAGTTGTTATTTTACATTTCCTTATATCATGATAAATGTTTATTATGCTAGAATTGTATTAACCGGAAACTTGATACATGTGTGGATACATAGACAAAACACAGTGTCCCTAGTAAGCCTCTACTAGACTAGCTCGTTAATCAAAGATGGTTAAGTTTCCTAACCATAGACATGTGTTGTCATTTGATGAACAGGATCACATCATTTGGAGAATGATGTGATGGATAAGACCCATCCATTAGCTTAGCATAATGATCGTTAAGTTCTATTGCTATTGCTTTCTTCATGACTTATACATATTCCCTTGACTATGAGATTATGCAACTCCCGGATACCGGAGGAATACCTTGTGTGCTATCAAACGTCACAACATAACTAGGTCATTATAAAGATGCTCTAAATGTATCTCCGAAGGTATTTGTTCGGTTGGCATAGATCAAGATTAGGATTTGTCACTCCGAGTATCAGGGAGGTATCTCTGGGCCCTCTCGGTAATGCACATCATAATATGCCTTGCAAGAAATGTAACTAATGAGTTAGTTATGGGATGATGCATTACGGAACAAGTAAAGAGAGTTGCCGGTAACGAGATTGAACTAGGTATGAAGATACTGACGATCGAATCTCGGGAAAGTAACATGCCGATGACAAAGGGAATAACGTGTGTTGTCATAACTGTTCGCCCGATAAAGATCTTCGTAGAATATGCGGGAGCCAATATGAGCATCCAGGTTCCGCTATTGGTTATTGACCAGAGAGGTGTCTCGGTCATGTCTACATAGTTCTCGAACCCGTAGGGTCCGCACGCTTAACGTTCGATGACGATTTGTATTATATGAGTTATGTGATTTGGTGACCGAATGTTGTTCGGAGTCCCGGATGAGATCACGGACATGACGAGGAGTCTTGAAGTGGTCGAGAGGTAAAGATTCATATATAGGACAATATTATTTGGACACCGGAAGTGTTCTGGGGTTACCGGGTACGTATCGGGTCACCGGAAGGGGTTCCGGGCTATCCCCGGCAAACTATATGGGCCTTATGGGCCAAGAGGGGAAACACACCAGCCACAAAGGGGCTGGTGTGCCCCCCATATGGGCTGGCCAAATTGGAGAAGGAAAGGGGAGGAAGGAAAGGAAAAAAGGGAATAGGATTCCCCCTTCCGCCTCTTCCCTTCCTACTACGAATAGGAATAGGAAAGGGGGAGGCCGAATTGGGAGGTGCCCAAGTAGGATTCCTCCTACTTGGGGCGCCCCCTTGGCTGCCTCTCCTCCCCTCCAACCTAGATATATGAAGGGGGCACCGCTAGAACACACAACAAACATTGTTAGCCTTGTGCGGTGCTCGCCTCCACAGTTTACGCCTCCGGTCATATTCACGTAGTGCTTATGCGAAGCCCTGCGCGGATCACTTCACCATCACCGTCATCACGCCGTCGTGCTGACAGGACTCTCTCTCGAGACATTGCTGGATCAAGAGTTCGTGGGACTTCATCGAGCTTAACGTGTGCAGAAGTCGGACGTGTCGTACGTTCGGTGCTTGATCGGTCGGAATGAGAAGAAGTTCGAGTACGTCAACCGCGTTGTCAAACGCTTACACTTTTGGTCTACGAGGGTACGTGGACTCACTCTCCCCCTCTTGTTGCTGTACATCTCCTAGATAGATCTTGCGTGAGCGTTGGAAATTTTTTCAATTTCTTGCCACGTTCCCCAACAACTAAATCCACGC
Source organism: Triticum aestivum (assembly GCF_018294505.1). Taxonomy (NCBI): domain Eukaryota; kingdom Viridiplantae; phylum Streptophyta; class Magnoliopsida; order Poales; family Poaceae; genus Triticum; species Triticum aestivum. The sequence goes on along the minus strand of NC_057796.1, from coordinate 31,931,522 downwards.
ATGGACCGTAACAAACCACTACTTTCTTGCCCGGTCTCTGTGCAGCCCGTTGGCTCAAGTAATGGATGCAGCAATGCTTCACGCGACTACGCCAGCTTCGCACGGCACAGGCTTCACGCCATGCATGATCTTTCTTGGATGAAACCAGCGGCTCGTACACATATCACGTACTTCTGCACACACTGCACATACTCTAGCTACATGCAGAAAGAAAGCAAACTAAAATGCAGATACAATCAAGAATAAACCTAACATTCTTCTCCTTAATCTTGATTCTTCACTCGTGACGTAGCATTCAGAGAAGAGTCGGCTCATCCTCGACGCCGAGCAGTGCCTTCTCCTCGTAGTCCTTCTTCTTCTCCGGACACTCCAGAAACTAGAAAACAAGCAAACTATGCATTGAAAACAGAAACTGTCAAAACCAGAACAGTCTGTAGTAATCTGCAGAATAACCATACTTCTGCTACTCCAACAATTCTGAAAATTAGGAAAACATATATAATATGTATATCAATAATGTGTAAAAAATTCAGAATTTTATCACATTAAAGTGAATTTAAACAATAATGTTTCTGGAAGCAAAAGTTTTTGTTTTTGCACAGATTCAAGTGAACTATCATCCACACTATCCCAAAGGCTTTACTTGCCACTTTATTGAAACTAAAGCAACAAAACATGATTACTATAGTAGCATAATCATGTGAACACACAAAAACAATAGGTAAAAGTGTTGGGTTGTCTCCCAACAAATGCTTTTCTTTTATGCCTTTTAAGCTAGGAATGATGATTTCAATGATGCTCACAAAAAAGATAAGAATTGAAATACAAATAGAGCATCATGAAGCTCATAACTAGCACATTTAAGTCTAACCCACTTCCTATGCATAAGTATTTTATGAGCAAACAACTTATGGGAACAAGAATCAACTAGCATAGGAAGGCAAAACAAGCATAACTTCAAAATTCTGAACACACACACACAGAGAGAGAGGAAACTTAATATTATTGCAGTTCCTACAAGGATAAGTTTTTCCCTCATAATAATTTTCAGTAGCATCATGAATAAATTCAACAATATAACCCTCACATAAAGCATTCTTTTCATGAAACAAAAGCATAGAGAACTTATTACTCTCCACATAAGCAAATTTCTTCTCATCAATAGTAGTGGGAGCAAACTCAACAAAATAACTAGCATGAGAGTGAAAATTAAAATCATGATGACAAGTTTTATGGTTATCATTATTCTTTATAGCATACATGTCATCACCATATATAATCATCATAGATAGCAACTTTGTTATCATAGTCAATTGAAGCCTCATCCAAAATGGTGGATTCATCACTAAATAAAGTCATGACCTCTCCAAATCCATTTTCATCATTATAATCATCATAAAGAGGAGGCATGCATGCAATCATTATAACAAATTTGCACATCAAATCTTGGGGGACTAAAAATACCATCTTCATCAAACACAGCAAACCCAAGCTTATGGCTTTGCATATCATTAGCATCATGTATATTCAAATAATTCATACTAACAACATTACGATCATGCTCATCATTTATACCAAACATTCTATTGAATTCTTCTTCTATCAATTGAGCACAATTTTCCTTTCCATCATTTTCACGAAAGACATTATAAAGATGAACAATATGATGCAACCTCAATTCCATTTTATTGTAGTTATCTTTTATAAACCAAACTAGTTATAAAACAAGAAACTAAAAGATTCAATTGCAAGCTCTAAAGATATACCTTCAAGCACTCACCTCCCCGGCAACGGCGCCAGAAAAGAGCTTGATGTCTACGACGCAACTTTATTCTTGTAGATGCGTGTTGGGCCTCCAAGCGCAGAGTTTTGTAGGACAGTAGCAATTTTCCCTCAAGTGGATGACCTAAGGTTTATCAATCCGTGGGATGCGTAGGATGAAGATAGTCTCTCTCAAACGACCCTGCAACCAAATACAAGAAATCTCTTGTGTCCCCAACACACCCAATACAATGGCTAATTGTATAGGTGCACTAGTTCGGCGAAGAGATGGTGATAAAAGTGTAATATGGATGGTAGAAATATATTTTTATAATCTGAATAAATAAAAATAGCAAGGTAGCAATCGATGAAAGTGAGCACAAACGGTATTGAATTGCTTGAAAACAAGGCCTAGGGTCCGTACTTTCACTACTGCAATATCTCAACAATGCTAATATAATTGGATCATATAACCATCCCTCAAAGTGCGATGAAGAATCACTCCAAAATTCCTATCTAGCGGAGAACATAATACGAAATTGTTTGTAGGGTACGAAACCACCTCAAAGCTATTATTTCTGATTAATCTAACCAAGAGTTCGTACTAAAATAAGACCAAAGCAAATTTAGATTCATAATATTCAATCCAACACAAAGAACTTCAAAGAGTGCCCCAAGATTTCTACCGGAGAAACAAAGACAAGAACGTGCATCAACCCCTATGCATAGATTACCCCAATGTCACCTCGGGAATTCGGGAGTTGAGTGCCAAAACATATATCAAGTGAATCAATATGATACCCATTGTCACCACGAGCATTCATATGCAAGGAATATATCAAGTGCTCTCAAATCCATAAAAGTATTCAATCCGATAAAATGAAATCGCAAAGGGAAAACTCAATTCATCACAATAAGATAGAGAGGGGAAAACACCATATGATCCGACTATATTAACAATGCCCGCGATACATCAAGATCGTGACATATCAAGAACACGAGAGAGAGAGACAGATTAAACACATAGCTACTGGTACAAACCCTCATCCTCGAGGGTGGACTACTCCCTCCTCATCGTGGTGGCTACCGGGATGATGAAGATGGCCACCGGAGATGATTCCCCCCTTCGACAAGGTGCCGGAACGGGGTCTAGATTGGATTTCAGTGGCTACAGAGGCCTGCGGCGGCGAACCTTCTGATCTAGGTTAACCCCGAGGGTTTTTGGAATATTTGGTGATTTATAGGGCAATGAGGGGGTTCGGGAGGCCACCAAGGTGGGCACAACCCACCTGGGCCCCCGGGCTCGCCCTGGTGGGTTGTGCCCCCCTCGGGGCACCCCCCAGGTGCTTCTCTTGCCCACTGTATGTCTTCTGGTCTATAAAATCCAAAAAAAGTTTTGTGGTGTTTGGACTCTGTTTGATATTGATTTCCTGCGATGTAAAAAACAAGCAAAAACAGCAACTGGCACTGGATCAATAGGGTAGTCCCAAAAAAAGATATAAAGTTGCTATAAAATGATTGTAAAACATCCAAGAATGATAATATAATGGCATGAATACTTCTTAAATTATAGATACATTGGCGACATATTAGACCCCCTAAGGCCGTCACTCACTAGGCGACGGTTCCAAATGCCGCCGCAGAAAGGGGTTAAAAGCCATTTGTATAGCACCTCGTTGTACCAGTGCATCATGACAGGTTTCTTATTATGTATATCATAATGGAGACTCAAATTGTCTAATGCATCACTAGTAATATCTAGAGCATTGTTATGAATGGTATGCATATGGTGCACACAAGAAATTGAATCAAGCAATACACAATAATTTTCATTGCATGGCATGTGAGATGAATTGCACAAATTTTGCAAAGGTAGCATAGCAATATCATGACAAGAGAAACAAATACCAATAACCATAATCTTGTCATCTATGCCCTAAGTGCAAATGGGATTTATTTGAATTAGGCATGCATAGTTACTATGTTGATATTGGAATGATGCAATATGAGAGATCTCACTCATAGCATATGACAAGTTTAATGGATTGTCAAACATAATGTGACAAATAGAATTTTCACATGATATCCTATGGAGCATAGCAACACAACTAGGTAATTCGACATGCTCAACATCATATTCATCATAAATTGGTGGCATATCGAAACAAGTAGAGGATGTAGTATGTGATGAATCCATAAGGTGATCAACATCATGCAAGCAATCATTTGCAAGATAGTCTACTAGTGGGACAAGTGAAGTACTATCATCTATGTTACCTATGTCATTCCACTCATGTGGTGTAGGTGAGGTGTCAAAGACAAAATTGTGGTCTACGTCATCATCGTGATGGAACCATGTGGGGGGTGCATCATAGTCCACCATGGCCATCGTCTTGTCCAAAGGAAGAACGAAGTCGTCGAGGGTTGTCTCGTCATCATATATGGGGCCTAGAACAATATGAGAAGACACAATAGAGGTGAAGGTTAAGTTGTTAGAAATCGAAATGGCCTCACATGCCCTATCAACTACCCCACTCTCTCTATGTGGCGGTGGATCACTCACTCCCTCAAGGTAGGTGCACTCAGTGCCACCTATGGTGAAGTCACTCAAATCACTCAAGTGGTGGTGGTGGCTCTCTTCACATGGGAATTGGGGTAACTCGTCATATATGGGGCTAGTGGTGAAGGCACTCTCACTCTCAATATGGTGGCATATGTCACTCAACTCATCACCGTACGCTTCCTTGGTCGAAGGGAAGATTCCACGCTCAACCATGTCGTAGTCGTCGTTGTGGATGAAGGCCAAAGATGGCACCTTGTAGCTCGTCTCCATGACCGAAGGGAATTTCCCATGCTCGGCCATCTTCCTTGAGGGGCTTCCAAAGATGGAAGTGTCGCCCTCGCTTGTAGGTGGTCGCCTTGGACTTGATGATGTCCAAGTAGGCGTACTCGTGGGAAGTAGGCGAAGAGGCTGTACATCCGAAGGCGAAGATGCCTTGATAACACTCGGTGAAGGTGTCGACGTACTGGTGGTATCCGTAGCTTCCTCTCGGTGGTGACAATGTCGTTGTAGTGGATGGCGCTCTTCGTCGTCATACACCTTTGGCTTGTGGTCATCTTGGCGGTCATCACAAAGATGATGACGGTGCCGTGTGGTACTTTCATCGTGTGGCCTTTTTGAAGACTTGCGACTTGAGCATCTCCGCCCTGAAGATGATGAAGGGGAAGAAGACTTTTAGTTGGCCCACACGTGTCGGTTGTCATCCATGTGTGCGTCCAACTTGACATTGATGTAGTCCCTTTTCCTTGCTTCCAAGTGTCGTATGTCGATGGCGAGTCGCTCGATGCGGTCAGGGACCGAAGATTATGTGCTTTGCCTATCCATCACAAGAGTCGAGTAGAGCTGAGTAGGAAATGAGGGAACAATACCGTGTTACATTTTCCGAAGATTGAGGATGTATCGAGTATCACTCAATGTAATGCTATAATAGTAGAATTTGTACCGGGTTTGTTTCTCACACCTACACACGTAAAGCTTGTGGAGGAGCTTGGTTATGATGGGTGGCACAAAATTTCAAGAAAATGTTAGTCAAGATATCGATAATGTTGAGAAGGTTCACAAAATTGCAAGTAAAGCAAGTAGACCAATAACAAAGAATGGCACACGGAAACACACACACGAATAGATAAATGGGGTCGTGCAACCAAGGAATGAGCTCGAAATGTGGAATCCACGAAAAACGCTCGTGTTGCACAACTCTAGAGATACATTAGCACGATTGTAAAATTGGCGGATACGACACTTATGCACAACCTGTGAGATGCAAAATGTATCAACTTTCTATCCCAAGTATGTTATACATGTATGATGTTCCGGTGTTTCGCACACGATGATCCAAGCTGATCAATATGGTAGTATGGTATGTAATGTGGCGATGCTATGCCTATTGCTTACAAGCACTTTGTGTTTTCTCTTTTTGCTTAAAAGATTTTTTTCTTTTTCTTTGGCCACTTTTGCAATATGTTCGAACCAAGATAGCAATTGTGTATGCGGGAACAATTTTGTGACACAATAGATGATATGATGATACCAAGATGAGGATACCAAGATGATATAGTATGTATGCAATGGTAGGTTCATATGGATGATCACTAAAGTGCACAAGTAGCGTGGCCCGACAATACTCAAATGGCTAGTCTCGATAGGAAAGTCACGCAAAATGGGCTAGGGGTTAACAAAGCAATGGCAAGAAAGAATGTACAATGACGGGATACCACGATACCATGATATAGAGGTTACCGCTCTTGCTTACAGTTAGGTTGTCAAGAAGGTGAAGGTGGCCGATGTCGAATCCTTGGCAAAGTTGAGTGGCGGTGTTGACGATGTCGAACCATTCCTAGTTAGCCGAAACACCCTAGGAAATGGAAAAACCGTAAACTCGAAATCGCAAACGGAAAATGTCAAATGGTGATAGCGGAATGCATTGGTTGTTCCGGAGTTGGCAATGCGGAAGTGGTGGTGGTTTATGAAGAAGCAACTGTCCCTAAGTAGCCAAAACACCTTAGGAGAACCAAGTCAGCACTCAAGCAACCAAAAATGCTATATGGATAACAAATGGTTAGGTTGCGGAAAGCTACGGTGGTTTTGCGGATGATATGGTGTATGGCCTAGGCAAAGATGCCAAAATGCCAAAATTTTCATGGAGTCAAATTGTGGTGGTAGTATTTTTGTTGGATGGAGGATGTCAATAGCTACCAAACGAGCTAAAGAATGCGAAAATCGGACTCCAGATGAATTAGTTATGGTCGAAACGGTATTTGGAGTTGGGCTGAAAACTGGGGGGTGCGGGCACCCGGGGGTGGGAGGGTGCGGGTGCCCGGGGTGGTCAGGGAGGTGAGCGGAAAAATGGAACGGGGGGTCCGGGTGCCCGGGGTTAAGGGTTGCGGGCGCCCAGGGTGGTCAGGGGGGCTGGGCACAAACTTGCCCGGGGGTGGCCGATTTGGCCGGAATTTTTTTGGGAAATGGTCAAATTCGGTGGATTTCATGGTGGGAAGCGTGGGGATGAAGGTGTAGATGCTAGATCTACTTGCCAAACAACAAATCCATGGACAAAAACAACAAAATCAAGCTAGATGGGGTCTTGATAATCCTATGATGGGGATCCTTCCCTAGATGGGGTCTTGAATCCACTAGGGATCTTCTCCATAGGAGGTGTTGATCTCCATGGGAGAGGTCTCTCTCTCTCTCTCTCTCTCTCTCTCTCAAGAGGAGGTACAAGGAGCCAAGCTCAAAATGTGTAGTTCTAATCTTAGCTATCCTCTAAATGAGCTAGGGGGAGAGTTCTTATAGCCTAGGGACAAAATAAGAGGGAAAGAGGGGTGCATGGGCAAATTAACCCGAAATGCACGCAGGCACGGAGGAGGGGTCCGGGCACCCGGGGTAAAGGGGTCCGGGCACCCGGACCGAACAGAGGCCGTCGCCAAGGGGAGGCCGGGCACCTGGGGGAAAAAGGTTGAAGGAAATATGCCCTAGAGGCAATAATAAAGTTGTTATTTTATATTTCCTTATTCATGATAAAGGTTTATTATTCATGTTAGAATTGTATAGATAGGAAACCTTGATACATGTGTGAATACATAAACAGACACTGTGTCCCTAGTGAGCCTCTACTAGACTAGCTCGTTGATCAAAGATGGTTAAGGTTTCCTAACCATGGACATGAGTTGTCATTTGATAACGGAATCACATCATTAGGAGAATGATGTGATGGACAAGACCCATCCTTTAGCTTAGCATAATGGTCGTTCAATTTTATTGCTATTGCTTTCTTCATGTCAAATACATATTCCTTCGACTATGAGATTATGCAACTCCCGGATACCAAAGAAATGCCTTGTGTGCTATCAAACGTCACAACGTAACTAGGTGATTATAAAGATGCTCTACAGGTATCTCCGAAGGTGTTTGTTGTGTTGGCATAGATCGAGATTATGATTTGTCACTCCGAGTATCGGAGAGGTATTTCTGGGCCGTCTCGGTAATACACATCATAAGCTTGCAAGCAAACGACTAAGGAGTTGGTCACGAGGTGATGTATTACGGAACGATTAAAGTGACTTGCCGGTAACGAGATTGAACTTGGTATGAAGATACCGACGATCGAATCTCGGGCAAGTAACTGAAGGAAATATGCCCTAGAGGAAATAATAAAGTTGTTATTTTATATTTACTTATATCATGATAAATGTTTATTATTCATGCTAGAATTGTATTAACCAGAAACTTGATACATGTGTGAATACATAGACAAAACAAAGTGTCCCAAGTATGCCTCTACTAGACTAGCTCGTTAATCAAAGATGGTTAAGTTTCCTGACCATAGACATGTGTTGTCATTTGATGAATGGGATCACATCATTAGGAGAATGATGTGAGGACAAGACCCATCCGTTAGCTTAGCATAATGATCGTTAAGTTTCATTGCTATTGCTTTCTTCATGACTTATACATATTCCTCTGATTATGAGATTATGCAACTCCCGAATACCGAAGGAACACCTTGTGTGCTATGAAACGTCACAACCTAACAGAGTGATTCTAAAGATGCTCTACAGGTGTCTTCGAAGGTGTTTGTTGGGTTGGCATAGATCGAGATTAGGATTTTTCACTCCGAGTATCGGAGAGGTATCTCTGGTCCCTCTCGGTAATGCTCATCATAATAAGCCTTGCAAGAAATGTAATTAATGAGTTAGTTACGGGGTGATGCATTGCTGAACGAGTAACACTACTAGGGAAAAGCCTAGCAGTAGCGTGGGTAACCGCGCTACTGCTACGGTGCTACAGCTAAAGGTTAGTAGTAGCGTGTGTTAACACGCGCTTCTACTATATCAAATTAGTAGTAGCACATATCACAACAAGCGCTACTGGTAATTACTAGTAGCGCGTCTCACTGCCCGCACTACTACTATTATTCTGTATTCTATTTCTTTTTTATTGTATGTCGTATTCCTACACCTTTAAACAAGTTTTCGTAGAGTAGCAATTTAGAGATTGTTTTTACATTATAATGAGTTATTAAATCACTAGGTGAAAGAACCGCGAATTAGTTTCAAGTGGATGGATCCTAAGTGATCAAGTTATGGATTATCACGATAATCCATGACTTGATCACTTAGGATCCATCCACTTAAAACTAATCTGCGGTTCTTCTTCTTCTGCTTCTTCTTCTTCTTCTGCTTCTTCTTCTTCTTCTTCTTCTTCTTCTTCTTCTTCTTCTTCTTCTTCTTCTTCTTCTTCTTCTTCTTCTTCTTCTTCTTCTTCTGCTTCTTCTTCTTCTGCTTCTTCTTCTTCTGCTTCTGCTTCTTCTTCTTCTTCTTCTTCTCCAAAATGACCTAAGTTAGCTCTAAGTTAGCTCTAACATGCTTAGTTACCTACATTAGCTCAATAAAGACCTATACTTAGCTGCTTTATATAAAAAATGGCATAATATGCTTAGTTCACTCAAAAATGGCATAATTAGCTAGGTTAGCTCCATTTTATCTAAGTATGCTTATTTCTTCTTCTAGTCTTATTCTTCTTCTTCTTCTTCATTTTCTTCTTCTTCTTCTAGTCTTCTTCTTTTTCTTCTTCTTCTTCTTCTAGTCTTCTTCTTCAAAAATGGCCATAAGCTACCACGTGTGCCGTCGAGGACCTTTTCCGTTCGCCAGCTGATGGCAAAGACCATTTCATCTGTGCCGTCCGCCAGCGGACGACAAAGAAGCCTTCGCCATAGCCTATTCAGCCAGACCCGTTGCCTTCTGCTGATGGACAGCAAAGGCCTTTGCCGTCAGCCATGTATGCCTTTGCCGTCCGCCATGGCAGATGGCAAAGTGCCTGATTCATGTAGTGTAGGGCATATTTCCTTCAGTCTCCCACTTGCACTAGAGTCAATAATCTGGATTACATAGTAATGATTCTAACACCCATGGAGTGTTGGTGCTGATCATGTTTTGCTCGTGAGAGAGGCTTAGTCAGTGGGTCTACAACATTCAGATCTGTATGTATTTTGCAAAGCTCTATGTCTCCCTCCTTGACTTGATCACAGATGGAACTAAAGCGTCTCTTGATGTGTTTGGTTCTCTTGTGAAATCTGGATTCCTTCGCCAAGGCAATTGCTCCAGTATTGTCACAAAAGATTTTCATTGGACCCGATGCACTAGGTATGACACCTGGATCAAAATGAACTCCTTCATCGAGACTCCTTCATTTGCTGCTTCTAAAGCAGCTATGTACTCCGCTACACACGTAGATCCCGCCACGACGCTTTGCTTGGAACTACACCAACTGATAGCTCCACCATTCAATATAAATACGTATCCAGTTTGTGACTTAGAGTCATCCGGATCAGTGTCAAAGCTTGCATCGACGTAACCATTTACGACGAGCTCTTTGTCACCTCCATAAACGAGAAACATATCCTTAGTCCTTTTCAGGTATTTCAGGATGTTCTAGACCGCTGTCCAGTGGTCTACTCCTGGATTACTTTGGTACCTCCCTGCTAAACTAGTAGCAAGGCACACATCAGGTCTGGTACAAAGCATTGCATACATGATAGAACCTATGGCTGAGGCATAGGGAATGACTTTCATTTTCGCTCTATCTTCTGCAGTGGTCGGGCATTGAGTCTGACTCAACTTCACACCTTGTAACACAGGCAAGAACCCTTTCTTCGACTGATCCATTTTGAACTTCTTCAAAACTTTATCAAGGTATGTGCTTTGTGAAAGTCCAATTAAGCATCTTGATCTATCTCTATAGATCTTGATTCCCAATATATAAGCAGCTTCACCGAAGTCTTTCATTGAAAAATTCTTATTCAAGTATCCCTTTATGCTATCCAGAAATTATATATCATTTCCGATCAACAATATATCATCAACATATAATATCAGAAATGCTACAGAGCTCCCACTCACTTTCTTGTAAATACAGGCTTCTCCAAAAGTATGTATATAAAACCATATGCTTTGATCACACTATCAAAGCGTATATTCCAACTCCGAGATGCTGGCACCAGTCCATAAATGGATCGCTGGAGCTTGCATACTTTGTTAGCACCTTTAGGATCGACAAAACCTTCTAGTTGCATCATATACAACTCTTCTTTAAGATATCCATTCAGGAAAGCAGTTTTGACATCCATTTGCCAAATTTCATAATCATAAAATGTGGCGATTGCTAACATGATTCGGACAAACTTAAGCATCGCTACAGGTGAGAAGGTCTCATCGTAGTCAATCCCTTGAACTTGTCGAAAACCTTTTGCAACAAGTCGAGCTTTATAGACAGCAACATTACCGTCAGCGTCAGTCTTCTTCTTGAAGATCCATTTATTCTCGATGGCTTGCCGATCATCGGGCAAGTCAACCAAAGTCCACACTTTGTTCTCATACATGGATCCCATCTCAGATTTCATGGCCTCAAGCCATTTTGCGGAATCTGGGCTCACCATCGCTTCTTCATAGTTTGTAGGTTCGTTATGGTCTAGTAACATAACCTCCAGAACAGGATTACCGTACCACTCTAGTACAGATCTTACTCTGGTTGACCTACGAGGTTCAGCAACAACTTGACCTGAATTTTCATGATCATCATCATTAATTTCCTCACTAATTGGTGTAGACGTCACAGGAACCGGTTTCTGTGATGAAGCACTTTCCAATAAGGGAGCAGGTACTGTTACCTCATCAAGTTCTACTTTCCTCCCACTCACTTCTTTCGAGAGAAACTCCTTCTCTAGAAAGGATCCATTCTTGGCAACGAATGTCTTGCCTTCGGATCTGTGATAGAAGGTGTACCCAACAGTTTCCTTTGGGTATCCTATGAAGACACATTTTCTGACTTGGGTTCGAGCTTATCAGGTTGAAGCTTTTTCACATAAGCATCGTAGCCCCAAACTTTAAGAAACGGCAACTTTGGTTTCTTGCCAAACCACAGTTCATAAGGCGTCGTCTCAACGGATTTTGATGGTGCCCTATTTAACGTGAATGCGGCCGTCTCTAAAGCATAACCCCAAAACAATAGCGGTAAATCAGTAAGAGACATCATAGATCGCACCATATCTAGTAAAGTACGATTACGACGTTCGGACACACCATTACACTGTGGTGTTCCGGGTGGCGTGAGTTGCGAAACAATTCCGCATTGTTTCAAATGTAGACCAAACTCGAAACTCAAATATTCTCCTCCACTATCAGATCGTAGAAACTTTATTTTCTTGTTACGATGATTTTCAACTTCACTCTGAAATTCTTTGAACTTTTCAAATGTTTCAGACTTATGTTTCATTAAGTAGATATACCCATATCTGCTTAAATCATCTGTGAAGGTGAGAAAATAACGATACCCACCGCGAGCCTCAACATTCATTGGACCACATACATCAGTATGTATGATCTCCAATAAATCAGTTGCTCGCTCCATAGTTCCGGAGAACGACGTTTTAGTCATCTTGCCCATGAGGCATGGTTCGCAAGTACCAAGTGATTCATAATCAAGTGATTCCAAAAGTCCATCAGTATGGAGTTTCTTCATGCGCTTTGCACCAATATGACCCAAACGGCAGTGCCACAAATAAGTTGCACTATCATTATCAATTCTGCATCTTTTGGCTTCAACATTATGAATATGTGTATCACTACTATCGAGATTCATCAAGAATAGACCACTCTTCAAGGGTGCTTGACCATAAAAGATATTACTCATATAAATAGAACAACCATTATTCTCAGATTTAAATGAATAACCGTCTCGCATCAAACAAGATCCAAATATAATGTTCATGCTCAACGCTGGCACCAAATAACAATTATTTAGGTCTAATACTAATCCCGAAGGTAGATGTATAGGTAGCGTGCCGACGGCGATCACATCGACTTTGGAACCGTTTCCCACGCGCATCGTCACCTCGTCCTTAGCCAGTGTCCGCTTAATCCGTAGTCCCTGTTTCGAGTTGCAAATATTAGCAACAGAACCAGTATAAAATACCCAGGTGCTACTGCGAGCTCTGGTAAGGTACACATCAATAACATGTATGTCACATATACCTTTGTTCACCTTGTCATCCTTCTTATCCGCCAAATACTTGGGGCAGTTTTGCTTCCAGTGACCAGTCTGCTTGCAGTAGAAGCGCACAGTCTCAGGCTTACACTACTGGAATCAGCTAATTTGCCATCTGCCAGCTCTTTGTCGTCTGCTAGCTGACGGCAAAGAAGCTCTTTGCCATCACCTACCCAAAAGCAGACGGCAAAGAAAGGGCAGACGGCAAAGAAGCTCTTTGCCATCTGCCAGCTCTTTGCCGTCTGCCAGCAGACGGCAGAGAATCTTTGCCGTCCGCTGGCGGACGGCAAAGAGTGAGGTGGCCCCCACCCCCCGCCCGTTTGGGAAAAACTTAACGGGCCACCTCTTTGCCGTCCGCTAGCAGACGGCAAAGAGGCAAAAAGCGGACGGCAAAGAGGGGCGGACGGCAAAGAGCTCACTACCTAACGGCCCGTACCCCCCGCCAATTACTCACTTCTTCTCTCCCTCGCCGTTTCTCTCGTCCCACCCCGCCGCCGCCGCCGCCCCGTCGCCCCCGCCGCCCCGGCTCGCCGCCGCCCCGGGGCCCCGTCGCCCCCACCGCCCCGTCGCCCCCCGCCCCGGCCACCCGCCGTCCCGCGCCCCACCGCCCGGGCCCGGCCCCCCGCCGCGCCGTCGCCCCCGCCGCCCCGGGGCCCCGTCGCCCACATCGCCCCGTCGCCCCCCCGCCCGGCCCCACCGCCAGGGCCCGGCCCCCCGCCGCCCCAGGCCCGGCTCCCCGCCGCCCCAGGCCGCCTCATCCACCGCCCCGCCCCCTGCTCCACCGGCCTCCTCCACCCCTCAGGTGAGCCCTCCTTTTTTCTGTTTTTTTCTGTTTTTTCCTTTTTAGTTTTAGTTTTAGTTTAGATTTAGTTTTAGTTGTAGTTTTAGGTTTAGTTTTAGTTTTAGGTTTAGTTTTAGGTTTAGTTTAGTTTGAGGAAAGAAGAAGAAGAAGAAAAAGAGGAGAGGAGGAGAAGAAGAAGAGGAAAAGGAAAGGAAGAAGAAGAGGAGGAGGAGAAGAAAAAAGAAGAAGAGGAAGAAGAAGAAGAAAAAGAGGAGAGGAGGAGAAGAAGAAGAGGAAAAAGGAAAGGAAGAAGAAGAAGAGGAGGAGGAGAAGAAAAAAGAAGAAGAGGAAGAAAAGGAAGAATAGGAAGAAGAAGAAAAGGAAAAAAGAGGGGGAAAAACCCGACCCGACACGGCACCCCGACCCCGACCCGGCACCCCGACACGACCCACCCCGACCCCGACCCCGACCCCGACACCCGACCCCGACCCCGACCCCGACACCCCGACCCCCGACCCGACCCGACCCGACACCCCGACCCCGAGACGCACCCCGACCGACACCCCGACCGCACCCCGACCCGACACCCCGACCCGACCCCGACCCCGACCGACCCGACACCCCGACCGACCCCGACCCCGACACCCGACACGACACGACCCCGACGACCCCGCCCGACCCCCCGAGACACCACCCCGACCCCGACCCCGACCCCGACACCCCGACCCCGAGCCTGACCCGACACCCGACCCCGACACCGACACGGCACCCGACCCCGACCCGGCACCCGACCCGACACCCCGACCCCGAGACCCCGACCCCGACACGGCACCCCGAGACCGACACGACACCCCGACCCCCGACACCTCCCGAAAAGGTGTTCTTTGGCCTTCCAGAAGCCGACGGGGTCATATATTTGTGAATTATTAGTTAGGTCATATATCTTTCGATTTTGTTATGAAAAACATCATATATAATTGTGTTGATCGGGTAGTTTTAAATGTGCAGTTGTTTCATCGCTGCGAGGTTTGGTGTTCGACGACCTCGCCGTGCGTTTGACGAGCTCTGCCCCTTCGTTCGTGGGTGAGCACAAATGACATGTCCTCCTCCCCCATTAATTATTTGATCTATTCCGATGAAACTTGATAGCTAGCTACATATGTGTCTTGAATCATCAGTATGCGTAACCAATATGTGTCTCCCGTTCGAAAGCGTCATAGTTATAAATATGCATGCATTTGCATATTTATAACCTTGATTCTTTCGAATTGTCCAACGCTATCCATGGACAGCCCGAGTATGTTTAGATTGGGTTCGTTTTCCCATATGCTTTGCTCCGGATCCGACGCATAAATTTCGTCAGTGCCTCCCCTGTTTTCTCCGGGTACACATCCTCTCTGTTTATTGCAGAGACGTGTATCAGGAGAACAGCGGGGAGGTGCTGCCGAAATTTTGCGTAGGATCCTGAGCATAGCATGGGAAAATGAACCCAATCTAAACATACTCGGGTGGGATTAGGACCTATCATTACGTATTAGAGTGTAGGTTGCATGGACGTAATAAAATTGACAAAGTAGATCAGCTGATGAATATATACATGGTGAATTATATATATATATATATATATATTTGTTGTGTGTCTAGTAGCTCTGAAAGTCAAGATGAGTGATCGTGCGTGGATGTACACCGGTCACACTGGTCAGAACAAATGGAGCACTGAATGGTTCACAAAAACCAAGGGGTTTGTGCGAGCCGCATTTGCAAATGGCCAGAGGAAAACCTGGTGCCCCTGTTTACGGTGCGACAATTGGGAAAAGAGGACAGAGGCTGAAATGGGCAAACACCTGCAGAAGAGTGGTTTTACGCCCGATTATACGGTGTGGACATTTCATGGTGATTCTGCCCAACGTGACCGAGCTGAGGTGGATCGTCGTCGCACCGACGAGCATGGTACCGGGATGGAAAACATGGTGCAAGACTTTGATGATGCTCGGGATTCGGACGAGGAGATGGAGGAATCTGCAAAGGCCTTCAATGAAATGTTGGAGTCTTCAAAACGTCCGCTCCATGAGCACACTGAGCTTTGTCAGTTGGATGCCATCTCACAAGTAATGGCTCTGAAGGCTCAGTTCAACTTGGGCAGAGAATGCTACGATGCAATGATGACAGTATTTGGACGCTTTCTACCCAAAGGCCATGTAATGCCTGCAAACCTGTACCAGTCGGACAAAATCCTCCGTGCACTGAAGATGCCCTATGATAAGATACATGCCTGTGAGAAAGGATGTGTCTTGTTTAGGCTTGACTATGCAGACTTGAACTATTGTCCCATTTGCAAGTCTTCCAGGTATGTTGTGGTAGACAACGGTATGGGTGAGAAGACACAGACCAAAATCCCCGTTAGTGTTCTTCGGTATATGCCAATCGTACCAAGACTTCAACGTCTTTTCATGGTCGAAGAGACGGCCAGACAGATGACATGGCACAAAACGGGCAAAAGAACCGAACTAGATGCAGATGGGAATCTGATGATTGTACACACATCGGATGGTGTTGCGTGGAAAAAGTTTGATGAATTACATGGTGACAAAGCGGCAGATCCGAGGCATCCTCGAGTCGGCATCAGCACGGATGGGTTCAGTGTGTTTGGTATGACGGCAGCCCAATACAGTTGTTGGCCCGTATTTGTCTTTCCACTCAATCTCCCCCCGGACAGATTATGCAAAGAAAGAACATTTTCCTGACGTTGATAATTCCAGGGCCCAACTATCCGGGAAAAATATGAATGTGTACATGCAACCGCTTAAGGACGAATTGCAAGAAGCCTGGGATAATGGGTTCAAGACATACGATGCCTATAGCAAACGTAACTTCATAATGCGTGTCTGGTACATGTACTCGACGCATGACTTGCCGGCGTATGCGCTATTCGTTGGCTGGTGTGTGCATGGAAGGTTCCCGTGCCCCACATGCAAGGGAGCTCTTGAGTTTCGTTGGCTTCAGGCCGGTCGCAAGTTTTCTTGCTTCGACATGCATAGACAGTTCCTGAATCCTCGCCATAAGTTCAGGAAAGACAAGAAGAACTTCATCAGAGGTAGAGTTGTCAAAAACTCTGCACCACCTGCATTGACAGGCCAACAGACCCTGGATCAGTTAAACGCTCTCGAGCCAGATCCAGAGCGTCCAGGGTACTTCAAGGGGTATAATTCTAAGCACGCCTGGACTCACAAAACATGCTTATGGGATCTGCCTTACTTCAAAGACCTCCTTTGCCCACACAACATCGACGTGATGCACACTGAGAAGAATATCGCCGAGGCACTTTTTGGTACATTGTTCGGCATAGATGGGAAGTCAAAGGATAATACTAAGGCTAGAGTCGATCTGGAGGCGCTATGTGATAGGCCGTTACAAAACATGAAAGAACCGAAAGGAAAGCAGAACTGGACGAAGCCAAAGGCATGGTTCAATCTTGGAAGGCCAGCTATGAGGGAAATTATCTTGTGGGTGAAAATGCAGTTGATGTTCCCCGATGGGTATGCAGCGAATCTACAGAGGGGAGCCAGTCTTGATAAATTGAAGATATTTGGTCTCAAGAGTCATGATTGGCACATATGGATTGAGCGGGTAATGCCGGTGATGTTGCGTGGCTTCATCCCTGAGGATGAATGGCTAGTACTGGCAGAACTCAGCTATTTCTTCCGTGTTCTTTGTGCGAAAGAACTATCGCCTGGCGTGCTAGAAGAAATGGAAGAGTTGGCGCCGGAGTTGATCTGCAAGTTAGAGAAGATCTTTCCACCGGGCTTCTTTAATCCAATGCAACATTTGATTTTGCATCTCCCGACCGAGGCAAGATTGGGGGGGCCCGTGCAAAATCGTTGGTGCTACCCAACTGAGAGGATGCAGAAGACGCTTCGACAAAAATGTAAAAATAAACGTAGAATTGAAGCATCGATGGCTGAGGCATTCATCACTGAGGAGGCGGCAAACTTCGTGACAGCACACTACGAAGCCAAAAATCGTCATTTGCATAATCCGAAGCCTCGGTACAATGCTGACGACCCTAAAAAGGGTGGATCCAACCTCAGCCTATTCAAAGGGAATCTCGCACCAGCCAGTGTTTCAAATCCAGTATCTTTGGATAACGAACAATGGCGGACCATTTCGTTGTATATCTTCAACAACCTGATAGAAGTGCGGCCGTACATCGAGTAAGTTCTCGGTACATAGTTTCGCAACTTCTATTTCCTTTGAACTGCTCTTATTCCTGGATATTTCATACAGTCGATACGTCGCCTTATTCTCGTATGGAGCGGTGATCCAAAAGGATTCTGTCGAAGAGTATGAGCTTCTCGCAAAGCAAGGAGGCGGCTATCCCGGTTTCATCTCTTGGTTCAAACAAACGGTAATTTCTATTAGACTTAATTTGGGCATCCGGTTTCATTCGCTAATTTGTGCGTAATGCAACAATCCTTTCATATTAAACTTGTAGGCTAATTCAGAGTCTATGGACGCCGAATTGAGACAAGTCGCTAATGGTTTTGACTATAAGGTCCGTTCATTTGACAAATACGACATCAACGGGTATCGCTTTCGTACCTATGGCAAAGAGCTATCTATGGCCGACCGAAAGTCTACAAATTGTTGTGTATCTGCTATCGGCGAAGGAGGTACCGAGTATTATGGGAGAGTTGAAGCAATTTATGAACTTCTATTCTATGGTGAAAACCCACCGAATGTCGTAGTCTTCAAATGTTATTGGTTTCAGCCGAAGGAGACTAGAAGGACTCATGAACATATAGGGCTAGTTGAAATCAACCAAAGCACCCATTTAGATGTTCCTGATGTCTATATTACGGCTCAACAGGCGACCCAAGTATTCTATCTACCGTGGGCCTGCCAAACTAATCCAAATCTGAAAGGTTGGGATGTCGTTTATGAAGTGCCGCCACGTGCTAGACTATCTCCCCCAAAGGAAGAGGATTATGAACCTCACATTAACCCAGACACATATGAAGGAGAATTCTTCCAAGAGACACGTCTTTCCAAAAAGCGTTTCAAGAACCGCTATACTTCACCCCAAAACATTGAAGTAGACAGCGACAGTGAATCCGACATCACCCCAGAGGAGGAACAAGAAGAGCCGGAACAAGAAGAGGTTACTGCTGCGGATGACCTGTCATTGCTTGACCGATTACGTCAAGGTGGCCTTGCACATGTTGATGCCACTGAACCCTATGAGCCCGTCATTGATTATAGTGATGATGATGATTATGCATTTATTGATGATACTGATCGAGATTATTAGTAGTGTCAGGTATTAATTTTTTAATGTTGTACTTGATGATGATACACTTAAGTGATACACATATTATTATTCATGTCGGTCTTTTTTTATGTTGTACTAATTTCATTTACTGTTTGTCATGGCAGGTGTTGAAAGATGGTGGGCGCTGGTCGGGAGCGCGCCAAGGCCCCTTCTTCGTCGGCGCGTGGTCTGAGGTCTTCGATTCCAGACGCACCTCTCCGCCGAGCGTTGCTGGACAGTATGGCCACACCGCCGGGCCCTTCTTCGTCGACCGCGGTGCCCAGCAGGGGACGAGGTAGGAAGAGAGGAGGTGGGGCACGTGGTCGCGGGAGAGGAGGTAGGGTGACTGCTACGGCGCCTTCCTCGCCGCCACCCCCAGCTGTTTCACCCGAGCACGTGACTGCTAGGGTGGACTCGTCCGAGGAGGAGGCTACACGGACTCCGGTCCACGAGCCTCCGGTCCACGGGTCTTGGGCCCACGAGCCTCGGGTCGACTGGCCTTCGGCCCACGAGACCCCGGAGGAGCACACGTCCGGATGGGGTACCTGGCCGGATCAGCCCGAGGAGCCGAGTGGCCATGCTGATGATGGCGGGGAGCCGACTGATCTTGAGGAGGAGGGTGGCACCGTCTACCAGCGTGGTGCTACACGGCTCCCGTCCGTGCCGGCGACCCGCGAGCAGAGGTGGTTGATTTTCCCTGATGGGGAGAGGTACGTAAGTGCATTTAATATTTTTGTACCTTCTGCATTCACGTTTCTTCAAATAACTAATGCGTTGGCCTTGTCATGCTGCAGGGGTTGGGACCACCATCATAGTGTCCGCCGGCCCAACTCCGTCCTTGGAGTTCTTTGCCGGCAAAACTTCCCGGGGTTTGTCACGTTGCCTGGTGAGGGTCGGCTTCCAGAGCTTGGGTTGAGCTGGGAGCACTACGTGGCTGCCCCGGCCCCGCCGGATGTCATTATCGACGGTGTCGTGTGCGACACGAGGGCAGACATGGTGATCAGGAAGTTCTGCGTAATTTCTCCTTACACATTTCAAAATCTTCAACTAGCTAGTTATTAATTGTACTAATCAATACTGTCTCATTTGATTGCAGACATTCTACAGGTGTGAGGAGGGATACGAGGAGGACGGGGCACATGTTATCGAGAACGTCTGCAAGCGCCTACTACAGAACTTACGGCACGAGGCTCGGGTGCAGGCTGTTTGAGACTACTACGCCTTGCGTGGTATCAAGAAGACCAAGCCGGCGTGCCGCGATAAGTTCCTGAGTAAGGAGCAGTACATGAAGGTAATTCTTAAGGCCTTCTACTTAAGTTCCTTCATTTAGTAATTCTTAGCCGTAGCGCTCAAGTTTCTATTTGCTAACTTAGGCGCCTCCGAGATGGTGTGCGGATCACATGGATTGTTGGGAGGTGTTGGTCAATGAGTGGTGCTCAAAAGAATGGCTAGCCCTCCACAACGAGGCCAAGGACAAACGTGCCCAAATGGAAGGTGTGCCACACAATCAAGGCAGCTCCAACTTATATCAGTTCGGGCGCAACTGGGTATGTGGTTTGCTTCATGATTCATGCAATTCATTCATCATGCTAGCTTGAGCCCTTTAATTACTAATTTACATTGTTTCTCTCTTTCAGGCACGCCACAATAAGGTGGATAAGGTGCCAGAGGTGTACGACCTGTATGCCATGGCCCACACCGCCTCTTTCAAGAAAGTCAAGGCTTTCTCTCAGTCTGACCTCAATGATGCAAACAACTTCACCAACATCTCCTCCCACAACAAGCTCGTGAGATATAGAGATGAGGGGAAGGCGAGGAAAGGGGAGGACTTTAACCCGAGCCAGGGTCCCATTGATCCAGAGCTGGTGATGATATCTGGTGGCGGGAGGTCCCATGGCTCCATAGCCATTGGAGATGGACTTATCCGTTGTCCTAGCACTCTCCCGGAGATCAAGGCGCGCCAGTCTGAGATAAGGCCTCGTGAACGGCCAGTGCAACTCGCCATCAAGGTTAGTGATACGTACTCAGTTATCTTTCTCCATTACATTGTGTGCGCTTCCATCAATTATTACAAATGGTCATGTGAGTGGTGTTGCAGGCTGCTATACAGACTGAGAGAGATAGAACGGAGAAACTTCTGGCGGAGGCGGCGGAGAGGCAGCGGGAGATGGAGGAGAGGACGAGAAAGATGATGGAGGAGGAGAGGGAACAGAATGACATGCAGGCAAGGGCCATGTACGAGCTCCTTGTGGTAAGTTTCTTCTGCAGATTACTTGCTAGTCTTAACATTTGAGTCTCATTACTAACTAGTATGACTCTGTTGTGAAAACCAAATGTGCAGTCGGTGTGCGAGAAGTCCGGTCAGACCGCTCCGCCGATGCCAGTGATTGCTCCTGGGAGCACGGTGAGTTTAATTTGAATGGACATTACTTGCTAGTCTTAACATTTGAGTGTCATAATGCTAACGAGACATTGGAAATGATCTTTGGTGCAGCTTAACTCCAGAAACGCATCGCATGATCCTTCTCCAGGTAGCGGCACTAGCCAGCCCGCTCCTACACCTCCCTGATCACGGTAAGTTTCTCTAGTGTTTTGCTTAACAAATGCATAAAGACCTAGACTTAGCTTTATTTCCTCCAATATGCTTACCATAATGACCTAGAGTTAGCTTCTTTTCCTCCAAAATGACCCATTTTACCTAGGTTGCTTATAAATGATGCAGTTCATCCAAGTTAGCTCAAAAATGACCCATTTTACCTAGATTAGCTCCTAAATGATCCATTTTACCTACGTTAGCTTTAAAATGGCCCATTTCACCTAGGTTAACTCCAAAATGACCCATCTTACCTAGGTTATCTCATAAACGATCCATTTCAACTAATTTAGCTCATAAACGATCCATTTCACCAAGTTAGCTAAAAAACGATCCATTTCACCTAAATTAGCTCTTAAATGATCCATTTCACCTAAGTTAGCTCAAAAAGATCCATTTCAACTAAATTAGCTCATAAATGATCCATTTCACCTAAGTTAGCTCAAAAACGATCTATTTCAACTAAGTTAGATCATAAATGATCCATTTCACCTAAGTTAGCTAAAAACGATCCATTTCACCTTAGTTACCTCAAAAACGATCCATTTGACCTTAGTTAGCTCATAAACGACCCATTTCAACTAAGTTAGCTAATAAATGATCCATTTCACCTTAGCTAGCTCATAAACGACCCATTTCAACTTAGTTAGCTCATATATGATCCATTTCACGTAAGTTAGCTCATAAATGACATACTCTTCTTGTTCTAGTCTTCTTCTTGTTCTAGTCTTCTTCTTGTTCTAGTCTTCTTATTCTAGTCACCTATTTCTAACTTTCTTATTTTTCATTTTGCAGATTTCATTCACTTGACGAAAGCTTGCATAGATGGAGTGCTCCTTATCCCTTTCTCTGTTTCTTTTGTATCGTTGAACTATGCCTGTATCGTTGGATGAAACTATTGTAATATATATGGTTGGATGCCTCTATGTTGAACTTGCTATGTATGATGGAACTATGAATGGAACTTGGTATGGTTGGATGGAACTATGCATGTATGATGAAGTTATGTGTTGGATATCTTATATGTTTGCTCTGTAATTGCCTTGTGAAATATATCTATATATGTCATATATATTTGCTGTGAAAATTGTTGGATTTAATAAAAACAGAAAAAAGAGACAATATGCAGGCTCTTTGCCGTCTGCCACCGACGGCAACGGGCTCTTTAACGTCTGCCGCGGACGGCAAAGAAGCCACGTGGCATCCAGCTGTGCTTTCTGGGAGCTGACCCATTTGGTCAGTTTGCCTACAGTGGCGGACGGCAAAGAGTAAACGATTTTGCCGTCAGCGGCGGACGGCAAAGGCCTGCCATGTAGTGACGTGTAGATGACATCATAAGGCGGACGGCAAAGACACTAGACAGTTTGCCGTCTGCCGCGGACGGAAAAGGCCTGCCGTTAGCCACTTAACGGACTGACAGCGCAATTATTGCCGTCCGCTCTCTTTGCCGTCCGCGGCAGACTGCAAAGGGCCTTTGCCGTCAGCCGCCAGGAAGCAGACGGCAAAGTAGCTGTTTACCGTAGCCTACTTTGCCGGAGCCTTTTGCCGTCCGCGGTGGACGGCAAAGGCCTTTGCCGTCCGCCGTTCATGCCTTTGCCGTCCGCCGTGGCAGACGGCAAAATAGCTGATTCCTGTAGTGTAAAAGATATTACTCATATAAATAGAACAACCATTATTCTGTGATTTAAATGAATAACCGTCTCGCATCAAACAAGATCCAGATATAATGTTCATGCTTAACGCTGGCACATAATAACAATTATTCAGGTCTACAACTAATCCCGAAGCTAGATGTAGAGGTAGCGTGCCGACGGCGATCACATCGACTTTGGAACCATTTCCCACGCGCATCGTCACCTCATCCTTAGCCAATCTTCCCTTGATCCGTAGCCCCAGTTTCGAGTTGCAAATATGAGCAACAGAACCAGTATCAAATACCCAGGCGCTAGTACGAGCTTTAGTAAGGTACACATCAATAACATGTATATCAAATATACCTTTCCCTTTGCCATCCTTCTTATCCGCCAAATACTTGGGGCAGTTCCGCTTCCAGTGACCAGTCCCTTTGTAGTAGAAGAACTCGGTTTCAGGCTTAGGTCCAGACTTGGGCTTCTTCACTTGAGCAGCAACTTGCTTGCCGTTCTTCTTGAAGTTCCCCTTCTTCCATTAAACCTTTTTCTTGAAACTAGTGGTCTTATTAACCATCAACACTTGATGCTCCTTCTTGATTTCTACCTCCGCAGCCTATAGCATCGCGAAGAGCTCGGGAGTTGTCTTATCCATCCCTTGCATATTATAGTTCATCATGAAGCTTTTGTAGCTTGGTGGCAGTGATTGAAGAACTCTGTCAATGACACTATCATCAGGAAGATTAACTCCCAGTTGAGTCAAGTGGTTGTGGTACACAGACATTCTGAGTATATGTTCACTGACAGAACAATTCTCCTCCATCTTGCAGCTATAGAACTTATTGGAGACTTCATATCTCTCAATTAGGGCATTCGCTTGAAATATTAACTTCAACTCCTGGAACATCTCATATGCTCCATGACGTTCAAAAAGTCGTTGAAGTCCCGATTCTAAGCCGTAAAGCATGGCACACTAAACTATCGAGTAGTCATCAACACGTGACTGCCAGGGATTCACAATATCTGCAGTTGCTGGCGCAGGTGGTACACCTAGCGGTGCTTCTAGGACGTAATTCTTCTGTGCAGCAATGAGGATAATCCTCAAGTTACGGACCTAGTTCGTGTAATTGCAACCATCATCTTTCAACTTAGCTTTCTCTAGAAACGCATTAAAATTCAAAGGAACGATAGCACGTGCCATTGATCTACAACAACATAGACATGCAAAAACTATCAGGTACTAAGTTCATGATAAATTAAAGTTCAATTAATCATATTACTTAAGAACTCCCACTTAGATAGACATCCCTCTAGTCATCTAAAAGATCACATGATCCACATCAACGAAACCATGTCCGATCATCACGTGAGATGGAGTAGCTTTCAATGGTGAACATCACTATGTTGATCATATCTACTATATGATTCACGCTCGATCTTTCGATCTTAGTATTCCGAGGCCATATCTGCATATGCTAGGCTCATCAAGTTTAATCCAAGTATTCTGCGTGTGCAAACCTGGCTTGCTCCCGTTGTATGTGAACGTAGAGCTTATCACACCCAATCATCACGTGGTGTCTCGGCACGACGAACTGTAGCTCCGGTGCATACGCAGGGAGAACACTTATACCTTGAAATTTAGTGAGGGATCATCTTATAATGCTACCGCCGTACTAAGCAAAATAAGATGCATAAAGGATAAACATCACATGCAATCAAAATAAGTGATATGATATGGCCATTACAATCTTGTGCCTTTGATCTCCATCCCCAAAGCACCGTCATGATCACCATCGTCACCAGCTTGACACCTTGATCTCCATCGTAGCATCGTTGTCGTCTCGCCAACTATTGCTTCTATGACTGTTGGTACCGCTTAGTGATAAAGTAAAGAAATTACATGGCGATTGCATTTTATACAATAAAGCGACAACCATAAGGCTCCTGCCAGTTGCCGATAACTTTTACAAAACACGATCATCTCAACAACAATTTATTTATCATCACGTCTTGACCATATCACATCATAGCAAGTCCTGCAAAAACAAGTTAGACGTCCTCTACTTTGTTGTTGCAAGTTTTACGTGGCTGCTACGGGCTTCTAGCAAGAACCGTTCTTACCTACGCATCAAAACCACAACAATTTTTCGTGAAGTGTGCTGTTTTAACCTTCAACAAGGACCGAGCGTAGTCAAACTCGATTCAACTAAAGTTGGAGAAACTGAGACCCGCTAGCCACCTGTGTGCGAAGCACGTCGGTAGAACCAGTCCCATGAACGCGGTCATGTAATGTCGGTCCGGGCCGCTTTATCCAACAATACCGCCGAATCAAAGTAAGACATTGCTGGTAAGCAGCATGACTATTATCGCCCACAACTCTTTGTGTTCTACTCGTGCATATAACATCAACGCATAGACCTGTTGGGGAACATAGTATTTCAAAAGAAATTACTATGATCACGCAAGATCTATCTAGGAGAAGCATAGAAACGAGCGGGGAGAGTGTGTCCACGTACACTCGTAGACCGAAAGCGGAAGTGTTTAGTAACACGGTTGATTTAGTCGAACGTCTTCACGATCCAACCGATCCAAGTACCGAACGTACAGCACCTCCGCGTTCAGCACACGTTCAGCTCGATGATGTCCCTCGTACTCTTGATCCAGTTGAGGCCGAGGGAGAGTTCCGTCAGTGTGACAGCCTGGATTTTGCCCTTCTCTTTTTCCTTTGATTTTCTTGGATTTATTGATTTGATTTGATTTTTCCGTGGCTATGTGGTTCTGAAACTTGGGAAGATCATGTCTTCCTAGGTTTTGTGGTGTCTTGTCATCCTCATCATCATCCCTAGGTCCTGTCATTTTCATCCTTGACCTAATCCAATATTCTTTTTCTAGGAAATATTACTTTTCTGATAAAGGAATAACTCCTTAAACTCTAGGTTGTGAAGCAACCTATATTTCTGTCACTCCCAAAATTCCCAAATAATTCTCATAAATTGTTTGGGTCATATCTTGCTCCAATATGGCAAAACATTTCAGTGCCATGTTAAAAAATAATCCTCCAACAATTCTTTTCCTATTCTGCCGTGAATGGCACTTTTCAAAGCAAGTGCTATTATCTTTGCTTGATTGCCTCCAAACTTTTTGGACCTCTTTTCCTATCCATATCATAGCCCTATTAAATTTTTTATACTCATTTGCCTAGTAATTATTTTTCAGAAATTTTCCAAAGTTTTTGTCCGGGAAGGAACTTTGTGAAGGAAGTATATTCTAGGCAGGTCCAAATGAGTTGAAACTTTGCCACATCCTTCATTTGATAAAATCATGACTTTCCACCAAGTTTGAGATCATGTAACCTTTCTATGTGAGCCCAACTACAAATCTTGGTTTATGGTCAGATTTTCACTTTGTGAAGCAACTATATTTTTTGTTGCTTCAATTAAGCTGAAAATTTACCAGGACATGATCCTACCTAGATCAACTCCCTCCACCAAGTTTTGGCTCATTTCATTTAGCCATTTGACTTGTGCAATTTTTCCAAGTTTCTAATCAGATTGAAGTTTTGTGAAGCAAGTGTCATTTCGGTATTTCCACATGGCATGAAATTTTTACAGAAGCTTCATATGATCATATAACCCCTCTATGCCAAATTTCAGCTCATGACAATCAAGTATGTGAGTGCCACTTCATAATGTCCAAATCTGACCAGTGGGTCACTTTCTACAGCAACCCCCATCTAAACTACTTCTCTTAGTATAATTTTTGGTGATCAACATTACCTTAGTGTGTGATAATCATCAGACAAATTATTTACTGCGTTACCAAGCTGGTGTCCCCACTGCACAACACAAACACTTGGCTGCTTGTTTGCTTTGGGGTCTTCTGCAAATCACTTCTTTGCCCCTGGACCTATTTATTTCCTCATTTTGACTAAGGGCACGACGGTCTATCCAATAGACATGGTCGGCCTGGCCAAAACGAGCTATTTTCTGCAGCGCGCATGGTGATCACGCTTGCGTCATGATAAACTCGCGCTCTGGCTTCTTCTTGCCCCTGTGCTCGTCTCCTACCTCTTCGTCTCGACCCCCAACCGTGTCCTGGAGCTTGCCCGTGCTCGACAGCATCGCCCTGCGTCGATACCTCGCCGTGGTTCGCCATAAATGAGCCGCAAACGCCACGCCCGTGCCGTGCCCAGCCCCTGACCACCATTTGTGCACTGCTCAAGCTCGCTTGTGAGCTCTAGCGCCCTACCCTCAGCTATATAAGGCGTGCCCGACCTCTCCCTCAGCTCACTCATCCCTCTCTCGCCTCATTTGGTCACCAGAATCACCCAATCTCGTCGTTCCCTCCTCGGACCACCGTGACCTCGCCGGAGTTCATCTCGGTTCCGACCTCCTCGGGCCTCCTCTCCTCCTCCCGAGCTGTCCACCAGAGCCTCCTCATCCCCCCGGTTCGCCCCACCACCTCGCCCATCACCGGAGTTCACCCTAGCCGCGCGCCCCAAGTTCGGCCGCCGCCTCCACCTCTCGGTCACCACTCCAAGCGAGCCGTCCGAGCCACCTCGTGCCTCCCCGACCTCACCGGAGTGCTCCCCACCACTCGTAGAGCCACCCCACCCCATCAGCCCTCGCCGGAGCACCCTACTTCGCCGAGCTCCACCTCCTCCCGTGTCTCGGGTTGCCGTCCGTCGTCGTTGTTCCAAGCCTCCCCGGCGGCCGCTCTTCGCCTGAACGGGTGCGGCGTAGTCTCGCGCACCCGGTGGTGCCATCAGCTCGGCCGGAGCTGGCCGCGCCCCTGGCCGCGCCCCTCCCTGCTCTTGCTCCTCTGTTCCGATCGGGACAGAGGGAGGAGGAAGAAGACGCGCCCGCTCGGCCCCTCCCCCTGTCCGTGGACCCTACCGGTAAGTGGCACAAGCCTGGGCCCAGGTGTTTTTAAGTGGAGACGGTTTCTTGAAAGGCGCTTTCAAATTAAAGCGTATTTCTTTCCTTCTTTAGGCGGAATACATTTTCTCTTTTGGAAAACATATTACCTTCTACTGCGGCCCAGAATACGTTTTCTCCGTTCTAAAAGCTTATTTCTGATTTTGCGCCTCTGCCTTATCCACTCAGGGACCCGTTGGTGATAAAAATTTCACAGATTGGTCCTTCTTCTTCTGCACCTCATAACTCCGCAACCGTAACTCCGATCGAGGTGAAACCAGCACTCACTTCTTCGTCTCGTCGAGAATCTTTTGGTTTCACTTTCACTAGGTGGTCCCATAATGAAAATGACCATTTTGCCCTTGCTTCTAATCAGCCCCCTCTGAGAGAGAATCGTCCGGCGTTTCGTTCCGCGGCTTCACCGCACTTCTTCTCGGAGCCTCCGTCACCCCCAGGCAAGCCACAACCACCATTTGCATGATAGCCATGCAGTAGCATTGGTTTTCAACTTGAATCTTTAATAAATGTTGGTTTGTTTTGCTACTGTTGCCGTTATCTCGGTTATGTTTATAAATCGGTGGTTACCGACATGCTATGTTTTCTTGTACTCTGTTATCATGTTCTACTTGCCGGTGTTACTTTCATTTTGTCCATGTTAGATAGTAGTACATGTTGTTTGGTCATGTTCTTCGGTGCATGACTGTCGTCGGTTACCGAGTACCGTTGTTATGCATTGTTCCTTTGCTGTTAGTTAGTTAAGTGTTTACTCGGTAATGTTAATGATATGTTCTTACATGGTATTTATGGTTGATGCCAGTGGTCATGTTATGCTTTGAGAAGTGGTATACTTGTAATATTCATGCTCGTCAGTATGCCATGCTCAGTTGGATATGAATTCATTGTTGATATGGTTTTTAGTTATGTTGCACCCCATGCTCATGTTGATATCATGCTCATGCATTGTAACTGCATCATGTTATTTTATCATGGCTCAGCATATTACATTCAAGTTTAACCGGATTAAATTGAACTTGAACAACTGTTGGCTGAGTCATGGTTCCACCATATCGAGCTGACCAGTGCAACCACGCTTGCCTTTTTGGGAAGGCCCTAACTGGGTTTATTGTCATGCCTCTCGCCGTTGCCTCCAACGAGGGAAGGTTATGCGTGGGCGCTACCTTCGCCTGGTAGGACGACATAAGCCTTGTGTGCCTGAGTTGTTTTGCGTGCTTTTGTGCATGTTTGGGACCGTTTTGTTTTGCCACGACGGTGGCCGTTTTGCCAGGATGGTGGCCTTGGTGCCTTTAGTAGGCACGGGGCCACCTAGGACTTAGCCCAGTGGCGAGTAAGTCGGAGTGGACGGGAGAGTGTCATGGCAGTAGGACGGTTTTGTCGGAACGCCGTTGGTCACCCGAATGGGAGTGCGAGGCCATGGGTTCCGTGGTGTGGGTACAATGTGCTAACCTCTGCAGACTGTATATTAAATCTATCGATATCCGCGCCCGTGGATAAGGGCCCAGTTCGTAGTTGGTCACACTATGTGTCAACAGTAATAATAATGATGTGCTTAATAACAACCCCAGTTCGATGATGAGATAAGTTGGTTATGTCATCCATGAATGATCATTGTTTGGTTACGAGGTAACCCATTGAGCCAAGAGTAGTTCCGTTTGTGATTCGTGAATGATCACCGTGGTATCGAGGATACCGAATTGTTGGATATTCGCGATGTTGTGCGAGAATCGTGGGTAAAGATCAAGCTCCTTGTGGTTATTTAATGATTACTACGGTATTGTTTATACCAAGCTTGATTTGATCCTGAGATGATCGTGTGATGTCCGAGGTTGGTAAGTGATGCATGTGTTGGTTACGAGGTAACCCGAGCAGATATAAGTGGTGCATATAGTGTCATCATGTTGCATGCTAGTATCGTCAGAGTTATATGTTCATGCCATGCTTGTGTTATTCTATCTGTATCATGTTATTCATGCCATGTCGTTCTGATAGTTTCATGTTAATCCTTGTTAACCTGTAATTGCCATGCTGTTGTTTGTCTTGATTGCTCTTGGTTGATGTGAGCTTGCAAGTACTTTCAATGTACTAACCTGGCGTGTCATGCCAGTTTGCAGGTCGTTCCGGATTGCTTGCTTGTTTGTGTGGTTCCTGTGTTCGCGAGCTAGGATAAATATTCTAGCCAGAGTCCCTGTGGATTGGAGTCCATCATCGACGTTCGTTGTTCCGCTGCCAATATTTGTTCCGCTTCTAGTAGAAGTTCTGTTGCCTCAAGTTATTATGCTGCTTGCATAGAGCAACTGTGGTTGGCGTAGCGTCACCTTGCCGATGTTATTCATTGTAATATCGGAGACATTGTATTCATATTCGTGTTGTAATAGAGAGCTGATTTGTTCTATGCTAAGCAGTGTCGTATTGTAGAAGACTTCACCTCGATCTTTGGGCTGGAATACGGGGCATTCCTGTTTCTCTGAGCCGGGGTGCCACAGTTAGCACGACGGCGTGGTGACGGTGACGATGAAGTTACCGACGCAGGGCTTCGCCTAAGCACTACGACGATATGATCGAGGTGTGTAACTGTGGAGGGGGGCACCAGACACGGCTAAGAGAAACTTGTGTGTCCTTTGGGGTGGCCCCGCTCCCACATATATAAATGAGGGGAGGAGGAGGAGGCCGACCAAGGGGGGCGCGTGCCATGGGGAGCCCAACTAGGATTCTGAATCCTAGTTGGAGTCCCCTTCCATCCAAGAAAGGGAGAAGGAGGGAAGGAGGAAGAGGGGAGAAGGAAAGAGGGGCGCCGCTCCCTCCCTAGTCCAATTCAGACTGGCCATTGGGGGGGGGGACTCCCTTGTGGCAGCCCTCCTCTCCTTTCCACTAAGGCCCATGAAGACCCATGAACTTCCGGGGGGGGGGTTTCGATAACCCCCGGTACTCCGAAACTTATCCAAAACGTCCCGAACCATTCAGGTGTCCAAATGTAACCTTCCAATATATGAATCTTTATGTCTCGGCCATTTCGAGACTCCTCGTCATGTCCGTGATTTTATCCAGGACTACGAACAAACTTCATTCCTCAAATCACATAACTTAGTATACAAATCGTCATCGAATGTTAAGCATGTGGACCCTACGGGTTCGAGAACTATGTAGACATGACCGAGACATATCTCCGGTCAATAACCAATAGCGGAACCTGGATGCTCATATTGGCTCCTACATATTCTACAAAGATCTTTATCGGTCAAACCGCATAACAACATACGTTGTTCCGTTTGTCATCGGTATGTTACTTGCCCGAGATTCGATCGTTGGTATCCTCATACCTAGTTCAATCTCGTTACCGGCAAGTCTCTTTACTCGTTCCATAATGCATCATCCCGTAACTAACTCATTAGTCACATTGCTTGCAAGGCTCATAGTGATGTGCATTACCGAGAGGGCTCAGAAATACCTCTCCGATACACGGAGTGACTAATCCTAATCTCGATCTATGCCAACTCAACAAACACCTTCGGAGACACTTGTAGAGCATCTTTATAATCACCCAGTTACGTTGTGACATTTGATAGCACACAAAGTGTTCCTTCGGTATTCGGGAGTTGCATAATCTCACAGTCAGAGGAACTTGTATAAGTACGAGGAAAGCAATAGCAGTAAAACTAAACGATCATAGTGCTAAGCTAACGGATGGGTCTTGTCCATCACATCATTCTCTAATGATGTGATCCCGTTCATCAAATGCCAACACATGTCTATGGCTAGGAAAGTTAACCATCTTTGATTAACGAGCTAGTCAAGTAGAGGCATACTTGGGACACTGTTTGTCTATGTATTCACACATGTACTAAGTTTCCGATTAATACAATTCTAGCATGAATAATAAACATTTATCATGATATAAGGAAATATAAATAACAACTTTATTATTGCTTCTAGGGCATATTTCCTTCAGGGGGCACCGCTAGAACACACAAAAAACATTGTTAGCCGTGTGCGGCGCGCCACTCCACAGTTTACGCCTTCGGTCATATTCACGTAGTGCTTAGGCGAAGCCCTGCTCGGATCACTTCACCATCACCGTCACCACGACGTCGTGCTGACGAAACTCTCCCTCGACACTTTGCTAGATCAAGAGTTCGAGGGACATCATCGAGCTGAATGTGTGCAAAACTCGGAGGTGACGTGCATTTGGTGCTTGATCGGTTGGAACGAGAAGAAGTTCGACTACATCAACAACGTTGTCAAACGCTTCCGCTTTCGGTCTACGGGGGTACGTGGACACACTCTCCCCCTCTCGTTGCTATGCATCTCCTAGATAGATCTTGTGTGAGCGTAGGAAATTTTTGAAATTGCATGCTACGTTCCCTAACAGTAACATACTGATAACCCACAAGTATAAGGGATCGCAACAGTTTTTGAGGGTAGAGCATTCAACCCAAATTCATAGATTCGACACAAGGGGAGCCAAAGAATATTTGTAAGTATTAGCAGCTGAGTTCTCAATTCAGCCACACCTGGAGATTAATTATCTGCAGCAAAGTGATTAGTAGCACAGTAATATGATGGTTTTGATAGTACTAGCAGCAGCAAAGGCAACAGTAACAGTGATAACAGTATTTTGTAGCAGGTGTAATAGTAGCAGTAACGATAGTAACTTAGCAAGATCAATATAAGGAAATTCGTAGGCATTGGATCGGTGACTTGTTGGATGATATTCATCATGAGATAGTTATAACCTAGGGCGATACAACACTAGCTCCAGTTCATCGATATAATGTAGGCATGTATTCCGTAAATAGTCATACATGCTTTATTAAAAGAACTTGCATGGCATCTTTTGTCCTACCCTCCCATGGCAGCAGGGTCCATATTGGAAACTAAGGGATATTAAGACCTCCTTTTAATAGAGAACCGGAACAAAGCATTAACACATAGTGAATACATGAACTCCTCAAACTACGGTCATCACCGGGAGTGGGCCCGGTTGTTGTCACTCCGGGGTTGCCGGATCATAACACGTAGTAGGTGACTATAACTTGCAAGATCGGATCTAAAACATGGATATAATGATGAATTCATAAACAATTCAGATCTGAGTTCATGGGATCCGGGCCCAAAGTGACAAGCATTAAGCATAGCAAAGTCATAGCACTAGTAGAAAACAGGGCTTTGGTCACAGGGCAGTATTCACATTGGTCCCGATTCAGTCACGAACCGGGACTAATGTGAGCATTGGTCCCGGTTCGTGCGGCTAAGGCATTAGTCCCGGTTCACCTAGGCCCTTTAGTCCCGGTTGGTGCCACGAACCGGGACTAAAGGGTGCGATGCCCATTAGTACCGGTTGGTGGCACCAACCGGGACTAAAGGTCTAACCTTTAGTCCCGGTTGGTGCCACCAACCAGTACTAATGGGCTTTGAGGCATTAGTACCGGTTCATGGCACGAACCGGTACTAAAGGTCCCATTTTCAAACTCTACCACCCCCCCCCCCCCCGTGGACCGCCTTTTCAGTTTTAGAAAAAACAAAAGAAAATGATGGAAATGTCAAAAAAATAAAATAAAATAAGTTTCCCATGTGATATGTGGTCTAGTTGTTGGGAAAATTTACAAATATGAATTTGACTTTATTTGCAAAATCTCTCTGGAATTTGTAAAATGGGCATAACTTTTGCATACGAACTCGGATTAAAAAGTTTTTTATATGAAAAATCATCTACTCAAATAGTTACATCCGAATTTAATCGGGGGAACCCCGTTAAACATTTTCAAAATCCTCAAAACCTAATAGAAAAAAAGTTACGGGGCTTTTAAGATCTAGAGTGGAAAAAATGGAAAAAATGTGGTCAAATCTGGTCAAACTGTGGTCAAACTAATTATTCTAGAATATTAGTGTTACTAAATAATTATTTCAGTTTTTTTGAATTTTGGTAACTCTGGTCAAACTGTGGTCAAACTTTGGTCAAACAATGGTCAAACTAATTATTCAAGAAATATTAGTGTTACTAAATAATTATTGTTTTTTAAAACTATAGTTTCAAACTCAAACAGTGAAATGTGTCACTTCATGCTCAAGCTAAATTCCTGAGGGTTAATAGGATTGACAGCTTACTATTGTCAAGAAAACAACAAGTGCAGACTTGGAAACGAGGGAGAACAGAACCCGGAAGTTAAGCGTGCTCAGGCTGGAGTAGCGAGAGGATGGGTGACCGTCCGGGAAGTTAGATGATTTGGAATGATGAGGGGTGATTAGAGATTAGAGGTTAAATTGAGCAGTGATGAGGGGTGGTGATTAGAGATTAGAGATTAAAATAATTCAGAAATTTGAAAATCAAAAAAAATTCAAAAAAAAATTCAAAAAAAAAATCATAAATTTTCTTTAGTCCCGGTTGGTGTTACCAACCGGGAATAAAGGTGGAGCTCCACGTGGCCGCGGCCTTTAGTCCCGGTTCGTGTAAGAACCGGGACTAAAGGGGAGAGGCATTAGTAACGACCCTTTAGTCCTGGTTCAAAAACCGGGACTAAAGGGCCTTACCTACGGGCCAAAAGCCCCTTTTTCTACTAGTGTAGACACATCAATCTTAGAACATAGTGGATACTAGGGATCAAGCCCTAACAAAACTAACTCGATTACATGATGAATCTCATCCAACTACTCACCGACCAGCGAGCCTACGAAGGAATTACTCACTCCCGGTGGGGAGCATCATGGAATTGGCGATGGAGATGGGTTGGTGATGACGAAGAACGAAGACCCCCCTCTCCGGAGCGCCAAACGGACTCCAGATCTGTGCCCCCCCCCCCCGAGGAAGAACAAGGCTTGGCGGTGGCTCCGTCTCGTGGAACGCGATAATTCTTTCACCCTGATTTTTTTCTGGAAATATGTGATTTTATAGCGTCGGAATCAGGGTCTGCGGGGCCAACAGGTGGGACAACCCACCTAGGCGTGCCAGGAGAGGGGGGCGCGCCCTGGTGGGTTGTGCCCACCCAGAGGCCCCTCTCTGGTAGGTCTTGGCTCCAGAAATTCTCTTTATTTGCATAAAAATTCCTCGGAAAGTTTCGTTCCATTCCGAGAACTTTTATTTTTGCACAAAGACAACACCATGGTAGTTCTGCTGAAAATAGCGTCTGTCCGGGGTTAGTTTCATTCAGATCATGCAAATTAGGGTCCAAAAGAAGAGGAAAAGCATGAGGAAAAGTAGTTACGTTGGAGACGTATCAACTCCCCCAAGCTTAAACCTTTGCTTGTCCTCAAGCAATTCAGTTGATAAACTGAAAGTGAGAAAGAAAAACTTTTACGAACTCTTTTGCTCTTGATTGCATAAACAGGTTTAGACAGCACCCAGGTTTTCAGCCAATCATTATAACTAACCATGTCGACAATAACTCTTAAAGATTATATTAACTCATATGAATGACATAATCAACTAGAGAGTGATACGTCTCCAACGTATCTATAATTCTTGATTGTTCCATGCTGTTTTATTATCAATCTTGGATGTTTTAAAATCATTATATAGTCATATTATATCATTTTTTGGTATGAACCTATTGACATAGTGCCAGTTGCCAGTTGCTGTTTTTTGCATGTTTTTTACATCGCGGGAAATCAATATCAGATGGGGTCCAAATGCCACGAAACTTCACGTAGAATTTGTATGGGCCCGAAGGAACACAATGGGCCCTGGTTGCACCTAGGGGGGAGTCCCAAGGAGGGGACAACCCACCAGGGCGCGCCAGGAGGCCCAGGCGCCCTGGTGGGTTGTGCCCACCTCGGGTGCCCCCCAGACCGCCTCTTTGCTCTATAGATACCCCAAAAATCCCAGAACCATAGAAGCATCAACGAAATATTCAACCAGCCACCACAGAGTCTAGAACCACCAGATCCAATCTAGAAACCATCACGGAGGGGTTCACCACTTCCATTGGTGCCTCTCCGATGATGCGTGAGTATTTATTTGTAGACCTTC
This sequence comes from Triticum aestivum, assembly GCF_018294505.1. Taxonomy (NCBI): domain Eukaryota; kingdom Viridiplantae; phylum Streptophyta; class Magnoliopsida; order Poales; family Poaceae; genus Triticum; species Triticum aestivum. The sequence continues at coordinate 31,895,459 of NC_057796.1, read as the reverse complement.
GGGTCCGTGGTTAGTAGCTAGATGGCTTTCTCTCTCTCACTGAATTGTCAATACAATGGTCTCTTGGAGATCCATATGATGTAACTCTTTCTGCGGTGTGTTTGTTTGGATATGATGAACTTTGAGTTTATGATCAGTCATATCTTTTTATATCCATGAAAGTTATTTGAGTTTCTTTGATCTCTTATATGGATGATCTCTTATAGCCTCGTATTTCTTCTCCGATATTTGGGTTTTGTTTGGCCAACTTGATCTATCTATCTTGCAATGGGAAGAGGTGCCCGGTAGTGGGTTCGATCTTACGGTGCTTGATCCCAGTGACAGAAAGGGAACCAACACATATGTATCATTGCTACTAAGGATAAAAAGATGAGACCTATATCTGCCGCAATAGATAAATGGATCTTGTCTACATCATGTCATCTTTCTTAATGCATTACTCTGTTTTTTCATGAACTTAATACACTAGATGCATGCTGGAGAGCGGTCGATGTGTGGAGTACTAGTAGTAGATGCAGGCAGTAGGTCTACTAATCTTGGACGTGATGCCTATGTAATGATCATTGCCTGGATATCATCATAATTATTTGAGGTTCTATCAATCGCCCAACAGTAATTTGTTTACCCACCGTTTGCTATTTTCCTCGAGAGAAGCCACTAGTGAAACCTACGGCCCCCGGGTCTTCCTTCTCATATATTTGCCTTGCGATCTACTTTTCCTTTGCGTTTTTATTCAGATCTATTAAACCAAAAATAAAAAAATACCTCGCTTAGTTTTATTTCTATTTATTTTATTTAGTGTTCGATCTATCAATCTACCACAATTTACTTCACGTTATTTTGCCTATCTTGAGGCGCCGTACCCCGGAAGGGATTGAGAACCCCTTTCACACGTCGGGTTGCGAGGATTTGTTATCTGTGTGCAGGTGCCGTTTACGTTTTGTTGCTTGGTTCTCCTACTGGTTTGATAACCTTGGTTTCATCACTGAGGGAAATACCTACCATCGCTGTGCTACATCATCGCTGCCTCTTGGGGGAGCAAACCGACATAGTCCTAGCAGACAGGAGCTTTTCTGACGCTATAGTTAGAGAGCAACCATCAAGGAAATTTTTGGCGCCGTTGCCGGGGAGGATCTTCAACATAACCAGGTTCCTAATCACAAATCTCATCTCCTCGCAATTTACATTATTTGCCATTTGCCTCTCGTTTTCCTCTCCCCCACTTCACAAAAAATTTCCATTTTATTCGCCCCTCTTTTCTGTTCGCCGTTTTCTTGCCGGATCTGTATTTGAGTGCGATCTTGTTGTGTGGTCATCATGACTCAAGAAGACACCAAATTATGTGAATTCTCAAATACCAACAACAATGATTTTTTTGGCACTCCGCTTGCTCCTCCAGCCACTAGTGCGGAGTCTTGTGATATTAATACCGCTTTGCTGAATCTTTTTATGAAAGATCAATTTTCCGGTACTCCTAATAAGGATGCCGCGTCCCATCTTAATACCTTCGTGGAATTATGCAATATGCAAAAGAAAAAAGATGTGGACAATGATGTGGTTAAGATGAAATTATTTCCGTTTTCTTTGCGTGATTCTGCAAAATTTGATTCTCTTCTTTGCCTCGCAATAGTATCGATTCTTGGAATAAGTGCAAAGATGCTTTTATCACTAAGTTTTTTCCTCCCGCAAAAAATATTTCCCTTAGCACCCAGATCATGAATTTCAAGCAACTTGAACATGAGCATGTTGCACAATCTTGGGAAAGGATGAAAATGATGCTAAGGAATTTCCCAACTCATGGGTTAAATCTTTAGAGGATGATACAAAAAATTTATGCGGGATTGAATTTTGTTTCTCGTAATCTTTTATATTCCGCCGTGGGTGGAACTTTTATGGAAATTAATTTGGGTGAAGCCACCAAATTGCTTGATAATATCATGGCAAATTATTCACAATGGCATACCGAAAGAGCGCCTACTAGTAAAAGTTAATTCGGTTGAAGAAATTTCTTCTTTGAGTGAAAAAGTTGATGCTCTTATGAAATTGGTTGCTAGTAAAAGTGCTCCTATTGATTTTAATGATATGCCTTTGTCTACTTTCATTGAGCAAAATAGTGATTCCATTTATGTGAATTTTATCTCTCGCAATAATTTCAATAACAATGCTTATAGAGGTAATTTTAACCCAAGGCCTTTTCTCGTAATTCCTCTAATAATTAAGGTAATTCCTATGGAAATCAATCTTACAATAATAATAGGAACACCTCTCATCTTGAGAATAATATTAAATAATTTATCAACACACAAAAAGTTTACAACACTTCCATAGAAGAAAAGTTGAATAAGATTGATGATTTTTCTAGAAGTGTTGATAGAATTGCTCATGATGTGGGAAATCTCAAGATGAAAATTTTTGCTCCTAAGGTTGATGAATAAATTAAAATGATTGGTGTTTCTTCTATTGATTCCTTGTTTAGTAAAGTTAAGATTGATGAAAAAGGGACTAGAGAAGAGTCAACTTTAGGTAGAAGGCGTCCCAATATTTCGGAGGGTGAAAATATTGTTGAGAATTTTGATAAAAGTGGGTTTGGAGAGGTCAAGACTTTAACTAGTGATGTGCCCACTATTTTGGATTACAAAGAATTTAATTTTGATAGTTGATCTTTGATTTATTGTATTTCTTTGTTGTAATCCACGATAAATTCACACCATGCTTATGAACGAAATAAAGCTTTTACTAAACAGATTGTTGATGCTATGATGAAAGCTTTAGAAGAAAAATTGGAATTAGAAGTTTCAATTCCTAGAAAATTGCATGATGAATGGAAACCTACTATCAAAGTCAAGATAAAAATTTATGAGTGTTTTGCTTTGTGTGACTTGGGTGCTAGTGTTTCTACTATCCGAAATATTTATGTGATGTGCTTGGTCTTACCAATCTTGAAGAATGTTCTTTGAATTTGCACTTGGCGGATTCTACTATTAAAAAGCCTATGGGAAGAATTAATGATGTTCTTATTATTGCAAATAGTAATTATGTGCCCATAGATTTTATTGTTCTTGATATGGATTGCAATCCGTCTTGTCCTATTATTCTTGGTAGACCGTTTTTACGCACTATTGGTGCCGTGATTGATATGAAAGAAGGTAATATTAAGTTCCAATTTCCCTTGAGGAAAGGTATGGAACACTTTCCTACAACAAAAATTAGGCCTCCTTATGAATCAATCGTGAGGGCATCTTATGGATCTCGAACCAAAGATGACAATACTTAGATCCTTGCTTTATGCCTAGCTAAGGGCGTAAAACTATAGCGCTTGTTGGGAAGCAACCCAATGAATAAAATTTATTTTTGCTTTTTGCTTTATGTTCTTGTGTGTTAGCACAATTATGCTACTGTTATGATTGTGTTTTTTGTGTTTAAATTAGTGTTTGTGCCAAGTAAAGCCTTTATGATTACTTTGGGTAATAGTTGTTTGATCTTGCTGAAAAACAGAAACTTTGCACTCACGAAAATGTGCCTCATTTTTAAACAGAATGTGATTTTAAGTTGATTATTTTTGCAGAAGATCAATATACAAATTATCTAGGTCTTCATAATTTTTGCAGAATTTTGTGAGTTACAGAAGTATTCGAAAGTGTCAGCTTACTACAGACTGTTCTGTTTTGACAGATTCTGTTTTCTTTGTGTTGTGTGCTTATTTTGATGGCTCTATGGTTTTCTTTGATGAGTTTTTGCCATAGAAAAGTTGGAATACAGTAGATATAATACAAAAAATATATAGTAGTGGTTTGCTTTCTTTTACTAACGGATCTCATGAAGGTTTTGTTGAGTTTTGTGTGATTGAAGTTTTCAAGTTTTGGGTTATCTTAAGATGGATTAAAGAAGGATAGAAGAGTCTAAGCTTGGGGATGTCCCAGCATCCCAAGCTTTTATCCAATAAATAGCAACCAACTAAGCTTGGGGATGCCCTCTAGTGGCATCCCTTCTTTCTTCTAACAACTATCGGTATTTTACTCGAAACTATATTTTTATTCGTCACATGATATGTGTTTTGCTTGGAGCGCCTTGTATGATATGAGTATTTGCTTGTTTTATTTTGCTTTTTAAGTCATCAATCCTTTCTGAATACACTTATTTTAGGGAGCCAAAATTATATCATGATTTGTTAGAATTGCTCTCTATGCTCGCTTAAATCTTTTATGAGCTATGGACTTGCTCTAGTGCTTCACTTATATCTTTTTTAGCACGGTGTGCTTTAGTATTTTTGAAGAAATGATCTCTTGATTCACTTAGATTTATTTGAGAGTTAGCAAAATTTTGAAGAAATTATCTCTTGCTTCACTTAAATTATTTTGGTAGAAAGAAAATTTTTATGCTCATGATCTTCACTTATATTTGTTTGAGCTTTTGAAAAGCAACATATGAAAATTAGTCCCAAAGTGATAGATATCCAAGAAGGATAAAGTAAAAATTGTTATGAAGATCATTGGACAAAATAAACTTGATTATTAGTAATAATTTTGAGATATGATGATGTGATATGTGAGTCATGTTGATGAGTAATTATGCTTTAGTAAGAATATTGGTGTTAAGGTTTTTGATTCCCTATGCATGCACGAAAGTCAATAATCATGCAATGAAAATTATATCCTACTTGTGGTGCATTATTCGGTGTTACTTAGGCTTAATGCTTGATTTACGAGATTATTCAGTTCTTGGTTGGTCGCTTCTCAATCTTTTGCTAGCCTTCATTTTGCACCAAGTATGATCTATACTTGTGCATCCAAAATCCTTTAAAACCTGTTTTGCCACATGAGTCCACTATATCTACCTATATGCGATATTATTTTGCCGTTCTAAGCAAATTTGCATGTGCCATCTCTAATTTTCAAAATAAACTTCTCTTTTGTGTGTGTGTTTCCATGCTAGATGTGTTATTCTCACGATGAGTGTTTATTCACTTGTCACTGCACGAGAGTAAGGCAAAGGTTTTAGGGATGCCCAGTTCTGAAATGAAAAAAAAATTACTTTATGTTGTCAAATAATAAATTCCTTGGAAAGTGTTGGTATGGAAGGCACCCGTGGATACGGTTAGCCATGGAAAGTGAAAGTATGGTGGAAAAAGGAATAAATTTATTTTCCGGTTGGGAACCGCCTATGATATGTCTAGCATGGAAAGGTTGGGATTTCTAAGTCATTTTCGTGGGTGGGATGGATACACCTCCCAAAATGTTTTTATCTCTAATTTTTCGCTTTGAGCTCTGGCACCTCTACAAATCCCTACTTCCCTTTGCGAAGGGCCTTTCTTTTACTTTATGCAATTTTTATTTTTGAAATTGAGTCTCCATCTTCTCTTATAAAAGCACCAACTAGGAGGCACTATGATCGTGATTAACTATTGGGTGTAGCTAGCATCCGAGTGTGTTTCATGAATGGATCAATGTTCGAGCATGATCGGCTAGGGATAACTTATTTTAGCATTGATATTTTGAAAGACATGCATGGTTGCTTGTTGATATGCTTGAGTATCTAAATTATTATGTCAAAACTAGACTATTGCTTTAAAAGTCCAAATGTCCATGCTATAAAGATAAAGAATATGATATGACATGATGAACAACACTCCACATCAAAAATTCTGTTTTTATCACTTACCTACTTGAGGACGAGTAGGAGTTAAGCTTGGGGATGCTGATACATCTCCAACGTATCTATAATTTTTTATTGTTCCATGCTGTTTTATTATCAATCTTGGATGTTTTATAATAATTATATAGTCATTTTATATCATTTTTTGGTACTAACCTATTGACATAGTGCCAAGTGCAAGTTGTTGTTTTTTGCATGTTTTTTACATCGCATGAAATCAATATCAGACGGAGTCCAAATGCCACGAAACATCACAGAGAATTTTTATGGGCCAGAAGGAACACAACGGGCCCTAGTTGCACCTGAGGGGAGTCCCGAGGAGGGGACAACCCACCAGGGCGTGCCAGGAGGCCCAGGCACGCCCTGGTGGGTTGTGCCCACCTCGGGTGCCCCCGGACCGCCTCTTTGCTCTATAAATACCCCAAAAGTCCCAGAACCCTAGAAGATTCGATGAAATATTCATCCAGCTACCGCAGATTCCAGAACCACCAGATCCAATCTAGACACCATCACGGAGGGGTTCACCACTTCCATTGGTGCCTCTCCGATGATGCGTGAGTAGTTCTTTGCAGACCTTCGGGTCCGTAGTTAGTAGTTGGACGGCTCTCTCTCTCTCGCTGAATTCTCAATACAATGGTCTCTTGGAGATCCATATGATGTAACTCTTTTTGCGGTGTGTTTGTTGGGATCTGATGAACTTTGAGTTTATGATCAGTCATATCTTTTTATATCCATGAAAGTTATTTCAGTTTCTTTGATCTCTTATATGCATGATCTCCTATAGCCTCGTATTTGTTCTCTCATATTTCGGTTTTCTTTGGCCAACTTGATCTATTTATCTTACAATGGGAAGAGGTGCCCGGTGCTACCTCTTGAGCATGCGTTGGTTTTCCCTTGAAGAGGAAAGGGTGATCCAGCAAAGTAGCATAAGTATTTCCCTCAGTTTATGAGAACCAAGGTATCAATCCAGTAGGAGACTACGCAGAAGTCGCCTTGTACCTACACAAACAAATAAAAACCTTGCAACCAATGCGATAAAGGGGTTGTCAATCCCTTCACGGCCACTTGCAAAAGTGAGATTTGATAGAGATAATACGATAAATATTTTTGGTATTTTATGATATAGATTGGAAAGTAAAGATTGCAAAATAAAATAGATTGGAAACTTATAATGGAAAATAGACCCGGGGGCAATAGGTTTAACTAGTGGCTTCTCTCAAGATAGCATATTCGATGGTGGGTGAACAAATTACTGTCGAGGAATTGATAGAAAAGCGAATTGTTATGTGAGTATCTAGGCATGATCATGTATATATGCATCACGTCCGCAACAAGTGGACCAAAACGATTCTGCATCTACTACTATTACTCCACACATCGACCGCTATCCAGCATGCATCTAGAGTATTAAGTTCATAAGAACAGAGTAACACATTAGGCAAGATGACATGATGTAGAGGGATAAACTCAAGCAATATGATATAAACCCCATCTTTTTATCCTCGATGGCAACAATACAATACGTGTCATTTCCCCTACTGTCACTGGGATCGAGCACCGCAAGATTAAACCCAAAGCTAAGCACTTCTCCCATTGCAAGAAAGATCAATCTAGTAGGCCAAACCAAACTGATAATTCGAAGAGACTTGCAAAGATATTAAATCATACATATAAGAATTCAGAGGAGAACCAAATATTGTTCATAGATAAACTTGATTATAAACCCACAATTCATCGGATCTCGACAAACCCACCGCAAAAAGAATTACATCGAATAGATCTCCGAGAGAATCGAGGAGAACTTTGTATTGAGATCCAAAGAGAGAGAAGAAGCCATCTAGCTAATAACTATGGACCCGAAGGTCTGAGGTAAACTACTCACACATCATCGGAGAGGCTATGGTGTTGATGTAGAAGCCCTTCGTGATCGATGCCCCCTCCGGCGGAGCGCCAGAAAAGGCTCCAAGATGGGATCTCACGGATACAGAGTGTTGCGGCGGTGGAAATAGGGTTTCGTGGTGCTCCTGGATGTTTTCAGGGTGTATGAGTATATATAGGCGAAGGAAGTAGGTCGGTGGAGCTACGAGGGGCCCACGAGGGTGGGGAGCGCGCCTGCCCCCTTGGGCGCGCCCTCCTACCTCGTGGCCGCCTCATTGCTTCCTTGACGTCCACTCCAAGTCTCCTGGATTGCGTTTGTTCCAAAAATCACGCTCCCGAAGGTTGCATTGCATTTGGACTCCGTTTGATATTCCTTTTCTGCGAAACACTGAAATAGGCAAAAAACAACAATTTGGGTTGGGCCTCCGGTTAATAGGTTAGTCCCAAAAATAATATAAAAGTGAATAACTAAGCCCATTAAACATCCAAAACAGATAATATAATAGCATGGAACAATCAAAAATTATAGATACGTTGGAGACGTATCAAGCATCCCCAAGCTTAATTCCTGCTCGTCCTCGAGTAGGGAAATGATAAAAACAGAATTTTTGATGTCGAATGCTACCTAACATAATTTTCAATGTAATTTACTTTATTGTGGCATGAATGTTCAGATCCGAAAGATTCAAGATAAAAGTTTAATATTGACATAAAAATAATAATACTTCAAGCATACTAACTAAGCAATCATGTCTTCTCAAAATAACATGGCCAAAGAAAGTTCATCCGTACAAAATCATATAGTTTGGTTATGCTTCATTTTCGTCACACAAGAATGCTCAAATCATGCACAACCCCGATGACAAGCCAAGCAATTGTTTCATACTTTAGTAATCTCAAACTTTTTCAACCTTCACGCAATACATGAGCGTGATCCATGGATATAGCACTATGGTGGAATAGAATATAATGATGGAGGTTGTGTGGAGAAGACAAAAAAGAGAAAGTCTCACATTAACGCGGCTAATCAGCGGGCTATGGAGATGCCCATTAATTGAGGTTAATATGAGGAGTAGGGATTGCCATGCAACGGATGCACTAGAGCTATAAATGTATGAAAGCTCAACAAAAGAAACTAAGTGGGTGTGCATCCAACTTGCTTGCTCATGAAGACCTAGGGCATTTGAGGAAGCCCATTGTTGGAATATACAAGCCAAGTTCTATAATGAAAAATTCCCACTAGTATATGAAAGTGACAAAATATGAGACTCTCTATCATAAAGATCATGGTGCTACTTTGAAGCACAAGTGTGGAAAAGGATAGTAACATTGTCCCTTTTATTCTTTTTTTTGGGCCTTTCTTTTTTTATTTGGCCTTTCTTTTTTCTTCTTTTTTTCGGGACAATGCTCTAATAATGATGATCATCACACTTCTATTTATTTACAACTCAAAGATTACAACTCGATACTAGAAAAAAATATGACTCTATATGAATGCCTCCGCTGGTGTACCGGTATGGCAATGAATCAAGAGTGACATGTATGATAAATTATGCATGGTGGCTTTGCCACAAATACGATGTCAACTACATGATCATGCAAGGCAATATGACAATGATGAAACGTATCATAATAAACAAAACGGTGGTAGTTGCATGGCAATATATCTCGGAATGGCTATGGAAATGCCATGATAGGTAGGTATGGTGGCTGTTTTGAGGAAGATATAAGGAGGTTTATGTGTGATAGAGCGTATCGTATCACGGAGTTTGGATGCACCGGCGAAGTTTGCACCAACTCTCAAGGTGAGAAAGGGTAATGCACGGTACCGAAGAGGTTAGCAATGATGGAAGGGTGAGAGTGCGTATAATCCATGGACTCAACATTACTCATAAAGAACTCACATACTTATTGCAAAAAATCTACAAGTCATCAAAAACCAAGTATTACGCGCATGCTCCTAGGGGGATAGATTGGTAGTAAAAGACCATCGCTCGTCCTCGACCGCCACTCATAAGGAAGACAATCAAAGAACACCTCATGTTTCAAATTTTTTACACAACGGTTACAATACGTGCATGCTACGGGACGTGCAAACTTTTAACACAAGTATTTCTTAATTTCATAATTACTCAACTAGCACAACTTTGATATCACCATCTTCATATCTCAAAACATCATCAAGTATCAAACTTCTCATATTATTCGATGCACTTTTTATGGAACTTTTTATTATATCCATCTTGGATGCCTCTCATATTAGGACTATTTTTATAACCAAAGCAAATTACCATGCTGTTTAAGACTCTCAAAATAATATAAGTGAAGCATGAGAGATCAAGAATTTCTATAAAATAAAACCACCACCGTGCTCTAAAAAGATATAAGTGAAGCACTAGAGCAAAATTTTAACTAGCTCAATAGATATAAGTGAAGCACATAGAGTATTCTAATAAATTCCGACTCATGTGTGTCTCTCTAAAAGGTGTATTCAGCGAGGATATTTGTGGTAAATTAAAAAGCAAAGACTCAAATCATACAAGAGGCTCCAAGCAAAACTCATATCATGTGGTGAATAAAAATATGGCCTCAAGTAAAGTTACCGATGGACGAAGACAAAAGAGGGGATGCCTTCCGGGGCATCCCCAAGCTTAGGTTTTGGTTGTCCTTGAATTTTACCTTGGGGTACCTTGGGAATCCCCAAGCTTAGGCTCTTGCCACTCCTTGTTCCAAAATCCATCAAATCTTTACCCAAAAACTTGAAAACTTCACAACACAAAACTCAAACAGAAAATCTCATGAGCTCCGTTAGTATAAGAAAACAAACCACCACTTTAAGGTACTGTACTTAACTCATTCTTTATTTATATTGGTGTTAAACTTTATGTATTCCAACTTACTTATGATTCATACCCCCGATACTATTCATAGGTTCATCAAAATAAACAAACAACACACGAAAACAGAATCTGTCAAAAACAGAAGAGTCTGTAGAAATCTGTAAGTTTCGAGTACTTATGTAACTCCAAAAATTCTGAAATAAATTGGTGGATGTGAGGAATTTGGCTATTAATCAGGTTCAAAAAGAATCAACTAAAAAACACTCTCTGGTAAAAAATGGCAGCCAATCTCGTGAGCGCAAAAGTTTCTGTTTTTACAACAAGATTGTATAGACTTTACCCAAGTCTTCCCAAAGGTTCTACTTGGCACAAACACTAATTAAAACATAAAACCACATCTAATCAGAGGCTAAATAAATTATTTATTAAAAAACAAAAAGAAAATATATTGGGTTGTGTCCCAACAAGCGCTTTTCTTTAAAGCCTTTTAGCTAGGCATTGATAATTTTAATGATGCTCACATGAAAGATAGTAATTGAAACGCAATGAGAGCATCATGAAACACATGACAAACACATCTAAGTCTAACATAATTCCTATGAATAGGCATCTTATAGGCAACCAAATTATCATAGCAAGCAAAAACTAGCAAATGCAAGGAAGCAGAAAGAAACAATAGCAATCTCAACATAATGAGAGGTAATTTAGCAACATAAAAATTTCTACAACCATATTTTCCTCTCTCATAGTAATTACATGTGGGATCATATTCAAATTCAACAAGCTATCAGAGAAAATTTTCTCTTTGTGATCCACATGCATGCAAAGTTGACACTCTTCCGAAATAGTGGGATTATCATAAAATAATGTCATGACCTCTCCGAACCCACTTTTATCAAAAACTTCATAAGATTGAACATCATCCAAATATGTGGGATCTAAGGTTGACACTCTTCCAAACCTACTTTCAACATTATTGCAAATATTATTATCAATCTCATATTCATCATGGGGCTTAAATAAATTTTCAAGATCATAAGAAACGTCATCACCCCAATCATGGTCATTACAATAAGTAGTAGACATGGCAAAACTAGCATCCCGAAGCTTGGGGTTTTGCATATTATTAACACGATTGACATCAATAGAATTTATAGTAAAATGATTGCAATCCTGCTTTTTATTCAAGGGGCTATCATGAATTACTTCATAAATTTCTTCATCACAATTTTCAGATTCATGAATCTCAGGCAAAACTTCATAAAGATAATCTAGTGCACTCAAATCACTAGGAATTGGTTCATCATAATTGGATCTTTTAAAAAGATTAGCAAGTGGATGGGGATCCATAGATCTTAGGTTCTCTGTTTATCAATAAATAAACAATTATTCCAACCAAATGAGCAAACGAGCCAAGTAAGACATCAAGGAAAACAAAAAGACGAACCGAAGAAGGGCGAATAAAAAGGTAAAGGTGAAGTGGGGGAGAGGAAACAAGAGGCAAATGGCAAATAATGTAATGCAAGGGATAAGAGTTTGTGATGGATACTTGGTATGTCTTGACTTGCAACAGCGCCAAAAATGACTAGTTGCTAGATCTTGACTTGACTTGACGTAAGCCTCCCCGGCAACGGCGCCAGAAATCCTTCTTTCTACCTCTTGAGCATGCGTTGGTTTTCCCTTGAAGAGGAAAGGGTGATTTAGCAAAGTAGCATAAGTATTTCCCTCAGTTTTTGAGAACCAAGGTATCAATCCAGTAGGAGACTACGCACAAGTCGCCTTGTACCTACACAAACAAATAAGAACCTTGCAACCAACGCGATAAAGGGGTTGTCAATCCCTTCACGGCCACTTGCAAAAGTGCGATCTGATAGAGATAATAAGATAAATATTTTTGGTATTTTATGATATAGATTGGAAAGTAAAGATTGCAAAATAAAATAGATTGGAAACTTATAATGGAATAGACCCGGGGGCCATAGTTTTCACTAGTGGCTTCTCTCAAGATAGCATATTCTACGGTAGGTGAACAGATTACTGTCGAGCAATTGATAGAAAAGCGAATAGTTATGAGAATATCTAGGCATGATCATGTATATAGGCATCACGTCCGCAACAAGTAGACCAAAAAGATTCTTCATCTACTACAATTACTCCACACATCGACCGCTATCCAGCATGCATCTAGAGTATTAAGTTCATAAGAACATAGTATCGCATGAGGCAAGATGACATGATGTAGAGGGACAAACTCAAGCAATATGATATAAACCCCATCTTATTATCCTCGATGGCAACAATACAATACGTGTCGTTTCCCCTACTGTCACTGGGATCGAGCACCGCAAGATTGAACCCAAAGCTAAGCACTTCTCCCATTGCAAGGAAGATCAATCTAGTAGGCCAAACCAAACTGATAATTCGAAGAGACTTGCAAAGATATTAAATCATACATATAAGAATTCAGAGGTGAACCAAATATTGTTAATAGATAAACTTGATCATAAACCCACAATTCATCGGATCTCGACAAACACACCGCAAAAAGAATTACATCGAATAGATCTCCAAGAGAATCGAGGAGAACTTTGTATTGAGATCCAAAGAGAGAGAAGAAGCCATCTAGCTAATAATTATGGACCCGAAGGTCTGAGGTAAACTACTCACACATCATCGAAGAGGCTATGGTGTTGATGTAGAAGCCCTCCATGATCGATGCCCCCTCCGGCGGAGCACCGGAAAAGGCCCCAAGATGGAAATAGGGTTTCGTGGTGCTCCTGGATGTTTTCAGAGTATATGAGTATATATAGGCGAAGGAAGTAGGTCGGTGGAGCTACGAGGGGCCCACGAGGGTGGGGACGTGCCTACCCCCCTGGGCATGCCCTCCTACCTCATGGCCGCCTCGTTGCTTCCTTGACGTCCACTCCAAGTCTCCTGGATTGCGTTTGTTCCAAAAATCACGCTCCCAAAGGATTCATTCAGTTTGGACTCCGTTCCAAAAATTGCGTTTGTCTACATCATGTCATCTTTCTTAATGCATTACTCCGTTTTTCCATGAACTTAATAAGATGCATGCTGGATAGCGGTCGATGTGTGGAGTAATAGTAGTAGATGTAGGCAGTAGTCGGTCTACTAATCTTGGACGTGATGCCTATGTAATGATCATTGCCTGGATATCGTCATAATTATTTGAGGTTTTATCAATTGCCCAACAGTAATTTGTTTACCCACCGTTTGCTATTTTCCTCGAGAGAAGCAACTAGTGAAACCTGCGGCCCCCGGGTCTTCTTTATCATATATTTGCCTTGTGATCTACTTTTCCTTTGCGTTTTTATTCATATCTATTAAACCCAAAATACAAAAATATGTCGCAGAGTTTTATTTCTATTTATTTTATTTAGTGTTCGATCTATCAATCTACCACAATTTACTTCATGTTATATTGCCTATCTTGAGGTGCCGTACCCCGGAAGGGATTGACAACCCCTTTAACACGTCGGGTTGCGAGGATTTGTTAGCTGTGTGTAGGTGATGTTTACGTTGTGTTGCTTCGTTCTCCTACTGGTTCGATAACCTTGGTTTCATCACTGAGGGAAATACCCACCGTCGATGTGCTACATCATCCCTTCCTCTTGGGGGAGAAAACCGACGTAGTCCTCGCAAAGAGGAGCTTTTCTGGCGCTATAGTCAGAGAGCAACCATCAGAGAGCAATAATAAGATATCTCAAATGGCAACACGTTGTCAAAACAACCATGATATAATATGACAAAAGTGGTATCTCTCCAGCCCTTTCTGAGACCGCAAAACATAAATGCAGAGCACCTCCAAAGTTCAAGCAGCGACTAAACATTGTAATTCAAGGTAGAGAAGATCCAGTCATGATGCACCCAACATTAGCTATACATAATGCATAAATCATGACAGCTGTGCTCTCACAGTTTCTAGCGCTTGTTTTAGAAGGTGATGACACAACATAAAAGTAAATAGAAAGTCCCTTCGGAGAGGGAAGCAGTGATTTGCAGCGGTGCCAGAGCTCAAGTTTCACTAGTAGAAAAAGGGTCAAATGTGAAGCACATTAGTCCCGGTTTGTAACAGAACCGGCACTAATATGACCAATAGTATCGGTTCGTGGCGGAGATCAATAGTACCGGTTCGTGGAGAACCTTTAGTACCGGTTCATGCCACGAACCGGTACTAAAGAGGCTGCGGCAGGCTGCGGTCAGGCTGTGGCCCCACCATCAACCTTTAGTGCCAGTTCGTGCCACGAACTGGTACTAAAGAGGTTGTGGCAGGCTGTTTTTAGTCCCACCTCGCTCCCCTAACAAGGTTTTTACCACCTTAAATATGTTACTTCTCAAACTATCACAAGCACTTGGTCTTCATTGAACTCTATGTGTAGAATTTGTGGCCGCAATATGAGTCTTCACTGGTTTACAAACCGTTGAGGACTCATATTGACAATTCAGATTGTACACAAAAATATCATTGATGATCAAAGTATTTTTGATGTATTTCTCTGTAAAGAAATATAAGATCATGATCTAAATGCTCTTATATTTTCTTTACAGAGGGGTATATTTTTACATGTTTACACATAGCATTTAGATCAATGCTCGATGGCTGGGGCCCCACGAGCACCTTTAGTACCGGTTTCTGGCATGATGATGGAGAGGCACAATTCTTTTTTTTGACAGAAAGACTGTAAGGGAACCCCCTACAGTATAATTGGTGCAACAAACCCAAATTGCAAGTACCATGCCTTGAACCTGCGTGGGTGGGAAGGCATCATCCCCTTCCTACCACTAGGCTATGCCTTAGTCTGCAAGAGGCGCAATTCTCACCTGCACGTTGCTTAGCTTCACGCCTGGAGGAAGTGGTGTAGACTGCACGGAGCAATCAGGGTTTCGGACGAAAACTACACATAGCTCCATGTAGTCTACACTATTTCCTCCAGGCCTGAAGCTAAGCAACGTGCAGGTGAGCATTGCGCCTCTCTTTTGCATTTCGTATGCACCATTCAAAGTGACGTCATCAATTTTCAACCCTTTCTGACATCGTTTGCTATTTTTCAGTCATTTACCGATTTGTTTAGAGAGCTAAATGACCGTGATATTGAAAATCACTACAAAATGAACTCTAAAAATGTTGAAACTTGGCATGGTATCATCATTTCACCCACATAGCATGTGCAAAAAAGTAGAGAGGGTTATGGCAAAAACTGGATGCACTTCGTGTACAAACTGGACAATCACTTTCGAAGTATCAGGGTTTCGGACGAAAACTCATCTGTTACACGGGCACTTCATTTTTTTAAACTAATTTGATCTCTAGAATTTTTTTTCATTCCGTATGCCCCATTCAAAGCGACTTCATCAATTTTCAACCCTTTCTGACATCATTTGCTACTTTTCAGTCGTTTACCGATTTGTTTAGAGAGCTAAATGACCGTGAAATTGAATATCACTACAAAATGAACTCTAAAAATGTTGAAACTTGGCATGGTATCATCATTTCACCCACATAGCATAAGCAAAAAAGTAGAGAGGGTTACGGCAAAAACAGGATGTACTTCGTGTAGAAACTGGACAATCTCTTTCGGAGTATCAGGGTTTCGGACGAGAACTCATCTGTTACACTGGCACATCATTATTTTAAAACTAATTTGAACTCCAGACTTTTTTGCGTTCCGTATGCACCGTTCAAAGCGACGTCATCAATTTTCAACCCTTTCTGACATCATTTGCTATTTTTCAATCGTTTACCGATTTGTTTAGAGAGCTAAATGACCGTGAAATTGAAAATCACTACAAAATGAACTCTGAAAATGTTGAAACTTGGCATGGTATCATCATTTCACCCGCATAGCATGAGAAAAAAAGTAGAGAGGCTTACGGCAAAAACTGGATGCACTTCGTGTACAAACTGGACAATCTCTTTCGGAGTATCCGGGTTTCGGATGAAAACTCATATGTTACACTGGCACATCATTTTTTAAACTATATAAAAAAACTACTCAGAAATAAATAGAAGAAAATAAATAAAGCATAAAAGTAAAAAAACTATATAAAAAATTATTGGGGCGCTGCCCAGTGGGCCTGCTAGACCTCGGGCATGGAAATTCAGGGCCACAAGGGCCAGCAGGCTCACAGGGCAGCGCGCCGTAGTTAGGCCGAGAAGCCTGCTTTACAGAGGAGTTCGAAGGAGCAGCCGCGGCTGGGTTTATAAACCAGTGCGGCTGCCCTTCGCTCGGTGAGGTGGGACTAAACTTTGTGCACCGCGGGAGCGCGCCCCCTTTAGTACCGGTCCGTGGCTCGAACCGGTACTAAAGGTTGGTCTTTAGTGCCGGTTCGTGGCAAGAACCGGTACTAAAGGGGGCCCTTTCCCGCCGCTTGGCCTGGCCAAAATTGGCCTTTAGTACCGGTTGGTGGCTCCAACCGGTACTAAAGGCCCCTCCTATATATATAGCACTTTAGAAAAATTCAGTTTCATCTCCCCACTTCTTCTTCAACTGCTTCGCGCGACAACGCCGTCGTCGCCGCGCCGTCGCCCATCGCGCGCTGTCTCGCGCGCCCTCGCCACCCCCGCAGCGCAAAGTTGCCTCCGCCGCCCTTCGTCGCCGTCCCCGTCGTCGCCATCTCACATCGCCGCCCCGTACGCCGCCGTCTCGCGCCGTCGATCTCCCCCGGCCCGCCGCCCGTCGCGCCGTCCCCGTCGTGTCGCCGTCTCGCGCCGCCGCCCGTACGCCGCCGCCCCCCGCTCGCACACACACACACACACACATACACACACACACATTGTTTTTACTTATTTTCTGTTTTCTGTTTTTTAGATTAACGCATGTCAAATTGTTAATTAGATGAATTACCTAGATAAGAATGTTAGAATGTTAGATGAATCAGATAGAAAAGTTAAATATTAATGTCAATTGTTAGATGAATTAACTAGATATTAATTAGGTATATGAGATTTGAACTAGTTGAATTAATATAACTAGTTTATTTTTAGTAAGAAAATTAATAGAACTAGTTTATTTTTAGTAAGAAAATGTAGGTATATGAGATTTGAACTAGCTAGTTGAATTAATATAACTAGTTTATTTTCAGTAAATGCTTAGTTGAAATAGTTGAATTAATAGAACCAGTTTATTTTTAGCAAGAAAATTTAGGTATATGAGATTTGAACTAGTTAAATTAATATAACTAGTTTATTTTTTGTAAATGCTTAGTTGAACTAGTTGAATTAATAGAACTAGTTTATTTTTAGTAAGAAAAATTTGGTATATGAGCTACTTTATATATTTTAGTAAGAAAATTAATAGAACTAGTTTACTTTTAGTAAATTCTTAGTTGCAATAATAGAACTAGTTTATTTTTAGTAAGAAAATTTAGGTGTCTGAGATTTGATGATCTAATTGAAATATTACTATATAGAACTAGCTACTTATATATTTTAGTAAGAAAATTAATAGAACTAGTTTATTTTTAGTAAATTCTTAGTTGAATTAATAGAACCAGTTTATTTTTAGTAAGAAAATTTAGGTATCTGAGATTTGATGATCTGATTAAAATATTACTATATATGAACATAGGAAATGTCGTCTGACGATGAAAAAGATTTCATTATGTTCTAATACTGTGAAGACCAGCGCAGCCTGTGCGACAGAAATTTCCTTGTTGATGATAAGCGCTTCAGCATCAAGCTGGATGAGACCTTCAAAGTGGATACAGTAAGTCACAACGACAAGTCTTTTTTCGTAATTAAGCAGCACTTATGCTTCGTTTCTTTCAACTTATAATTTTAAATTTTCACTATTCTACTAGCGCATCCCCTGCCATGCAAGAATTTTTGTCTTGGATAAGATAGGTTTCAGTGCTATGGATACTATGGAGGTAAAGAGAGTTTACTTGAAGACCGAGCATGGTTATACTTTCAATGTCAAATTATGCAAAGCAGACACATACACCTATTTTGAATGCAAAACTTGGCAAGCACTGTGCAAGGCTTATGCATTTGAGCCTGATATGGTTATCATCTTTGATATTCGTCCGGAAGATGATATTGAAGGTAATAGAGACATCTGGGTCGATGTGCGGACGCCTCCAGTTCTACCATTATGTGAGTTTCTCAACCATATTTATGTCTTCGATATTGTTTATTCAAAAATAGTTGACAACTAATTTCTATTGACAGCTTATTTCCATTCAAGCAAACATGTCCGGCGCTTGGTAGACAGGACCGTCCACTGTCCCGGGGCTAAACTAAACTGCGAGGAGATAAGTCATTATGTTTCATGGCTTGAGGATCTTGATGCTGTCAAGAGAAATTATTTTCCTGGATTTTAAAATCTTAGTACTCAAAACGTGCGACCAATAATGATCGTATTGAACTACGGTCACATATATTTAGGAAAGATGGTAAGACTTTTACTATTTGTCCTCAGTGCAACTTTTGCATACATTATTTTTCAAGCTAAACTTTCATTGCTAAGTATATTAATTACTAGACGATGTTCTTCAACAGGGACTCCCGATGACAGTTGTGCCTCAGTGGATCGAGACTAAAGGTCACATGCCAATGGTTAGCTTACGGCCAAGACATCCTACATTGCACATGAGTGCATTCAGGATTTCTAAAAGCGATGAATGCTTAATAGTGAAAGATTGGAGCAAAATTGTTAACGATCGCAAAGAAGTACTAGGGGGCAGCAATCAGAAGCACAGCCCACGATTAGGAGACAGGTTCATTTGCATGCTCTAATATGCTGAATCAGGAGAGCTATACATGTTCTATGCTATTTTACCTGAGAGAGAGCAGCAGGAGTGATTAGCTAGTTCATGCTCTTAGTACTTGTACTCTCATTTCCATGTTCTTCGTCTTGAACTTAATCTCAAAGAGTGATTTGCTTTTCTGGTGTTATGAACGCTTATAATATCATGACCATGTTGAACTCGATGATATCTTTGCTTCTGGTACAAGTGAATGTTTCTTCTTTAAGCTAGTGTTGGTGCTGATTAGGTAGCGGTAATGACTATGATGATTAAATAGTGGTAATGAAGACTATGATGATTTTTAGCTAGCTAGTACTGTTGTTGGTGATGATATGATGCAAGAGTTTTTATATTAATATGATGATGAGTTATTATATCATTTATGAAAGAAACCGCAAATTAGTTTCAACTTGATGGATCCTAGCTAACTGATCAAGTATATGCCATATCCATATGACTTGATCACCTAATAAGTGATCAAGTAATATGGATATGGCACATACTTGATCACTTAGCTAGCTAGGATCCACATGCATCCAGTCGAAACTAATCTGCGAGACTTTCACCTAATGATTTAACAACTCATTATAATGTAAAACAATCACTAAGTTAAAACACAAAATTAAAGGAAAAATAAAAATAAAACCAAAACACCCCCAAACATTTAGTACCGGTTGGTGTTACCAACCGGTACTAATGTTCTACCCGCACCCAGGCCTGGCTCGTGCCACGTGGTGGGACTTTAGCGCCGGTTCGTGCCGAACCGGTACTAAAGGGGGGACTTTAGTCCCCACCCTTTAGTGCCGGTTACGGAACTGGCACTAAAGGCCCTTACGAACCGGGACTAAAGCCCGGTTCTGCACTAGTGTTTTAAAGTAGAGATAAATGATATTTTGAGAGGTACACCCTTCTCATTCACTTCACGACTACCAGTTATCAATATCTTCCATGCTAAACAAGCTAGTAGCAGTCCCCAAGCGGAAAAGTAAATGTTATGACTCCATTGGGAGTTTTTGTTTGATTATTTAAGAGATTAGCTCTTTTTCATGTTTGTAGTTTGGGACTGGGCACCCCAAATACCGCTCTTTTCTCGTGCGATGGCGAGTGAATAAACACTCGACCTAAGAATAACCCGCTTAGCATGGAAGATACCGAACACCTCCTGTCGTTCCACGAAGGATCCAGTCACACAAAAAGGGAAATTTTTAGAAGTTTGTAGAGGTGGCACATGCAAATTTACTTAGGACGGCAGGGTAATACCGCATATAGGTAGGTATGGTGGACTCATCTGGAATAACTTTGGTTTCAGGGTTTTTAATGTACAAGCAGAATTCCCACTTAGTACAGGCGAAGGCTAGCAATTTAGATTGAGAAGCGGCCAGCTGAGAGCAACAACGATCATAAGCATGCATTATGCATAAGTAATATTGGACACTAGCATGAGTAGGATATGAACACCATGAACATAAATATCATAGAGGCTATGTTGGTTTTGATTCAACTACATGCATGAACATGTACCAAGTCAAGCCACTTGAACATTCAGAGGAGGATACCATATCATCATACTACATCACAATCATCTTAACGCTATGTTGATATCCAAGATAAATCATTATTCACTCCTAGCTACTTATGCATGGCATGAGAAACTATAATCTCTAATTGTCATTGCAAACATGTTTAACCATAATGGGCTGAATCATGGACACTAGGTTAAAGATATTTACACAAACAGAACAAGTCGAGTTCATACCAGTTTCTCCCTGCCACTACCTGTTCATCGGATATCGTCATTATTGCCTTTCACTTGCACGATCGAATGATGTGAAAATAATAATAGTGCAAGAGTGTCGTGGACTAAGCTGGAATCTGCAAACATTTATTCGACAGGAGAAGACAGGGTAAAATGGGCTCTTTATTTGATTAACATTTATTCATATGAGAGCCACTGAACAATTTCATCGTGGTCTTCTCCTCGGTGAAACTCAAAATAAAAAAAGAAAAGAAATTAAGAGAAACACACTGAAATATTTTTGGAGTTTTTGGTTTTCTTGAACAAGCAAATAAAAGGGAAAAACAAGAACGAGAAAAACTATTTACACGGGAAGGCTCCCAGCAAGCAAAAGAAGAACAAGGAAATCTTTTTGGATTTTTTTAGTTCTACTACTAAGCATGCATAAAAAGTAAATTACTACAACTAATGTTTTTGGTTTTCCAAAAAATTTCAAACACACAAGAAGAAGGCAAGAAAATAAATCTAAGCATGGATGATACAATGAAAAAGTGTGAGCACCAATAGATAGAATGATATGTGTAAACATGAATATAATGTCAGTGAGGAGCACGTACTCGCTCAAGCTTAGGCTTTTGGCCTAGCTTGGGAGTCAATCAGTTGCCTGGATAGTAGTCGGTGTGGTAGCTCACGGAGGCTCTCTGTGCGGATGCCTCGGCCTGCTGTGCTGCCTCCACTACCGCGTTGTGAGCTCGTGCCTCGCTCTCAAGAACAAAACATCTTTCTTTGCTATAATAATCAAAAAGAGCAGGCGCAGGCAAATATGTGTGCACAACATGTGATTGGTTAAACAATATATTATAAATGAAGTTATCAACCTTTCCCTTGAGAATCTTATGCTCTTTTAAGGTGTCAAAACCTAAATACTGCGTGGGTAGGATAGGATCAAAGGGCAAAGGTGAAACACCCAGCCCTCGTGCTAAACACGTGGCGTAAATTCCCCCGTAGAACCAGCCACTATTAGCATTATGCTGAAGTCTACGTGCAACAATCGCTCCAAGGTTATAATTCCTTTCACTAGTGAGAGCAGTGTGAATGAGGCTCAAGTCTGGCGCACAAAGTATGCTACAGTCTTGCTTGCCTACTATGCATTTCCCGTTAAATAATGCAAAATACTGAATTGCGGGAAAGTGAATGCTCTTTATTCTTCCTTGTCTCACTCCCCTATTTTCACCATAACAAAGGCTAGTCAAGAAAGACTCATACTCAGCCGTTGTTGGCTCATCAAGCGAACCCCAGAATGGAAGGTTGCAATGGTAAGAAAAATTCTCCAATGGAATAGTAAATGGACTATCATAAAGCATAAATGACACCCTAGACTCACGTGGAAAATATTTAAATCCTTTGACAAATGAGTCAGTGAGAAGTTGGCGTTGTTCACACTTATCTGAAAGGTAGGGACTGAGGCCGATATTAAGAACATATTGCTCAAATTCCTCTTTAATGCCCACTCGCATCATATACTCATCGCAAGGCCATAAGCATGTTTTGGTAGCGGCACTTCGTGTGAAACTTTCACTTGGTTCAACATAAGACCAGCGAGCAGAACTGTCACTAGAAGATGCCCCCGAGGATCGTCTCCTCGAAGAACTCCTTCCAAAAAGTTCATCATGTCCGCGTACAATTTTCCTATGAACAAAAATCTGAATTTTTAGTCCACAAAATTTTCTCAACAAAACTTCACAAAATTGATAGCAACTACTCATAGGGATACATAGAGGCCATAGCAGGCATTCAAACTACTTAGAACTCTAAGAATTCAACATGCAAGCACATCTACAGCAGCACCAAGAGTAGCTAATTATTCAAAGTATAAACCACTAAAACAAAAACTAATTGGACAAACGGTGGAGTCACATACCAATCAACAATCCCCCAAAAAAGTTTTGGAAACGGAGCTTCGAGCAAAGAGATCGAAATCCTCGGGTTTGAGCTCAAGAAGACGGGAGAGAGAGCAATGGGGATTTTCTTCTGGAGGTAAGTGATGATGTGGGCTAAAGGGATAAGTGAGGGCGCCCACGTGGGGACCACCACCCACCAGGGCGCGCCTGGGGGTCCTGGCGCGCCCAGGTGGGTTGTGCCCACCTGGTGCACCTCCCTCTGGTATTATTTGCACCAGAAATTCAGAAAAAGTATTAAAATTTCAAAGCATTCTGAGAACTTTTATTTTTGGGACTTTTTTTATTGCACGGGAAATTCAGAAAACAGATAAGCATGGCATTTTATTTTATTTAACTAATAAAAACAGAGAATAAAAAGTAGGGACAGAAGGTAGTGCTTACTAAATTCATCAACTTCATACCGTTCAAAAATGATTTATTAATAAGGTTGATCAAGTCTTATTAACAACCACTTTCGATTAGCATGAAACCGAAGAACTTCCGTAAATCACTAAGTTACATCAATGGGGATATGAATGTCCCCAACAATAAGCATTTCATATTTCTTTTTAATAGTAGGTAGAGGTATTTGAAAACTTCCAATAGTGATTGTCGGAGATTTTTCAATAACATTCATACCATTCACTTGGAATTGTTTATTCCGAAATTGCACCGTATGCTTTTATTGCAATCAATAATAGCCCCTTAGTATTCAAGAAGGGTCTACCAAGGATAATCGACATGTTGTCGTCCTTGGGCATCTCAAGTATAACAAAGTCAGTCAAAATAGTAAAATTAGCAACAACAAGGGCACGTCCTCACAGATACCGATAGGTATGGCGGTTGATTTGTCAGCCATTTGCAAAGATATTTCAGTAGGTGTGAGTTTATTCAAACCAAGTCTTTTATATAAATAGAAAGGTGTAACACTAACACCAGCTCCTAAATCACACAAAGTAGTTTTCACATAATTCTTTTTGATGGAGCAAGGTATAGTTGGTATTCCCGGATCTCCATGTTTTTTAGGCACTCCATCTTTAAAAGTGTAATTAGCAAGCATAGTGGAGATTTCAGCTTTCGGTATTTTTCTCTTATTAGTGATGATTTCTTTCAAATACTTTGCATAAGGAGGCATTTTCAAGATATCAGTCAAGCGAGTACGCAAAAAGACTGGCCTCAGCATCTCAGCAAAGCGTTCAAATTCTTCATCATCATTCATTTTAGTTGACTTGGGTGGAAAAGGCATAGGTTTTTGAACCCACGGTTCTCTTTCTTTACTGTGTTTCCTAGCCACAAAGTCTCTTTTATCATATATTTTATTCTTAGGTTGTGGGTTATCAAGATCAACAGGTGGTTCTATCTCAACATCATTGTCTGATTCTTTTTCATTATTGGGTGGAGCATCTTCATGAACATCAACATTGCCTTTTTCATTATCACTAGGTGAATGTTCATTACCAGATTGAGTTTTGTCATTTTCATTGAACTCCATAAGAGAATTTACTTCTACCACCTTGGGTAGTGGCGGTGCATTAAGCCCATGTATTTCTTCAATAGGAGGTAAAATTTTAACATCCTCAGCTTTAATACCTTTTTGCTTCATAAATTTCTTTGCCTCTTGCATATCTTCCGTACTGAGATATAATATACCACTCTTCTTCGGAGTGGGTTTAGCCGGTGGTTCAGGAATAGTCCAATCATCATAATTTTTCAATATGTTATTCAATAATTCCTCAGCTTGTCCAACAGTTCGTTCCCTGAAAACACAACCAGCACAACTACCTAGGAAGTCCCTAGAAGCATCGGTTAGTCCATTATAGAAGATATCAAGTATTTCATTTTTCTTAAGAGGATGATCAGGCAATGCATTAAGTAACTGGCAAAGCCTGCCCCAAGCTTGTGGGAGACTCTCTTCTTTAGTTTGCACAAAGTTAAATATTTCCTGTAAGGCAGCTTGTTTCTTATGAGCACGAAAATATTTTCCAGAGAAGTAATAAATCATATCATGGGGACTACGCACACAACCAGGAGAAAGAGTATTGTACCAAGCTTTAGCATCACCCTTTAATGAGAAAGGAAATAATTTGAGAATAAAGTAATAACGAGCTTTCTCATCATGAGTAAAAAGGGTGGTTATATCATTTAACTTAGTAAGATGTGCCACAACAGTTTCAGTTTCATAACCTTGGAAATGATTAGATTCAACCAAAGTGATTAACTCTGGGTCGACAGAGAATTCATAATCCTTATCAGCAATACAGATAGGTGAAGTAGCAAACTTAGGATCACATTTCATTCTAGCATTCAGAGATTTTTCTTTATACTTGCATAATAATTTCTTCTAGATCATCTCTATCCTTACAAGTAAGAATATCTCTAGTTTTTTCCTCATTCATATCTAGGAAGGCTAGTTCTAGCAGGTGTTTCAGGAGTTTCAGTTTCAAGCTCATCATCAGATTCAACAACATCATGCTGTATTACTCTAGCAATTTGGTCATCAAGAAATTCACCAAGTGGCACATCATCATTATTAAGCAAGGTACTAGCATCATCATAAGCATCATTCATAGTAGAAGTAGCATCATAAATAACTTGTGACATATCAGAATTAATAGCATGTGGTGTTGCAAGTTTACTTCTAACAGAAGGTGAATCTAAAGCAGAACTGGATGGCAGTTCCTTACCTCCCCTCATCTTAGAGGGATAAATCTTAGTCTTAGCATCCTTCAGATTCATCATAGTGATAAATTGATAATAATTCCAAGTGACTCAACAAATATTGCTATGCTCCCCGGCAACAGTGCCAGAAAAAGGTCTTGATAACCCACAAGTATAGGGGATCGCAATAGTTTTCGAGGGTAGAGTATTCAACCCAAATTTATAGATTCGACACAAGGGGAGCCAAAGAATATTTGTAAGTATTAGCAGCTGAGTTGTCAATTCAGCCACACCTGGAGATTAATTATCTGCAGCAAAGTGATCAGTAGCATAGTAATATGATGGTTTTGATAGTAGTAGCAGCAGCAACGGTAACAGTAATAGTGATAACAGTATTTTGTAGCAAGTGTAACAGTAGCAGTAACGATAGTAACTTAGCAAGATCAATATAAGGAAATTCGTAGGCATTGGATCGGTGACTTGTTGGATGATATTCATCATAAGACAGTTATAACCTAGGGCGATACGGCACTAGCTCCAGTTCATCGATATAATGTAGGCATGTATTACGTAAATAGTCATACGTGCTTTATTAAAAGAACTTGCATGACATCTTTTGTCCTACCCTCCCATGCCAACGAGGTCCATATTGGAAACTAAGGGATATTAAGGCCTCCTTTTAATAGAGAACCGGAACAAAGCATTAACACATAGTGAATACATCAACTCGTCAAACTACGGTCATCACCGGGAGTGGGCCCGTTTGTTGTCACTCCGGGGTTGCCGGATCATAACACATAGTAGGTGACTATAACTTGCAAGATTGGATCTAAAATATGGATATAATGATGAATTCATAAACAATTCAGATCTGAGTTCATGGCACCCGGGCCCAAAGTGACAAGCATTAAGCATAGCAAAGTCATAGCAACATCAATCTTAGAACATAGTGGATATTAGGGATCAGGCCCTAACAAAACTAACACGATTACATGATGAATCTCATCCAACTCCTCACCGAACAGCGAGCCTATGAAGGAATTACTCACTCCCGGTGGGGAGCATCATGGAATTGGCGATGGAGATGGGTTGGTGATGACGAAGAACGAAGACCCCCCTCTCCGGAGCCCCAAATGGACTCCAGATCTGCCCTCGTGAGGAAGAACAGGGCTTGGCGGCGGCTCCATCTCGTGGAACGTGATAATTCTTTCACCCTGATTTTTTTTGGAAATATGTGATTTTATAGCGTCGGAATGAGGGTCTGCGGGGCCACCAGGTGGGGACAACCCACCTGAGTGCGCCAAGAGAGGGGGGCGTGCCCTGGTGGGTTGTGCCCACCCAGGGGCCCCTCTCCGGTAGGTCTTGGCTCCAGAAATTCGCTTTATTTGCATAAAAATTCCTCGCAAAGTTTCGTTCCATTCCGAGAACTTTTATTTCTGCACAAAAACAACACCATGGTAGTTCTTCTAAAAACAGCGTCAGTCCGGGGTTCGTTTCATTCAGATCATGCAAATTAGAATCCAAAACAAGAGGAAAAGTGTGAGGAAAAGTAGATACGTTGGAGACGTATCACATACCGATGGACAAAGGGAATTACGTATGTTGTCATAACGGTTCGACCAGGAAAGACTTCATAGAATATGTAGGAGCCAATATGGGAAGCCAGGTTCCGCTATTAGTTATTGATCGGAGAGGTGTCTCGGTCATGTCTACATAGTACTCGAACCCGTAGGGTCCGCATGCTTAACGTTCGATGACGATATAGTATTATATGAGTTATGTGTTTTGGTGACCGAATATTGTTAGTCCCGGATGAGATCACGAACATGACGAGGAGTCTCAAAATGGTCGAGAGGTAAAGATTCATATATATGACGATAGTATTCGGACACTAGAGCTGTTTCGGGGGTACCGGGTACTTATCGGGTCACCGGAAGGGGTTCCGGGCACCCCCGGCAAAAGATATGGGCCTTATGGGCCAAGAGGGGAAATGCACCAGCCACAAGGGGCTGGTGCGCCCCCCATATGGGCCGGCCTAGGAGGAGAAGGAAAGAAGGGAAAGGGAAAGGAAAGAGTGGAATAGGATTCCCCCTTCCTTCCCTCCCACCCTCTTTCCTTCCCCCTCCGACAAATAAGGCAGGGGGCGCGGCCAAGGGGAGACCCCAAGTAGGATTCGGCCTACTTGGGGCGCCTCCTAGCAGCCTCCTCTCTCCCTCCCACCTATATATACGTGGGGGGCGCCCTAGCACACCCCAAACAATTGCCTAGCAATGTGCGGTGCCCCCTCCACCGTTTAAACCCCCGGTCATATTT
The DNA here is from genome assembly GCF_018294505.1 of Triticum aestivum. Classification (NCBI taxonomy): domain Eukaryota; kingdom Viridiplantae; phylum Streptophyta; class Magnoliopsida; order Poales; family Poaceae; genus Triticum; species Triticum aestivum. Next base: position 31,867,674 of record NC_057796.1, on the reverse strand, counting down.
TCGTAGTGCTTAGGCGAAGCCCTGCGGAGATCACTTCTCCATGACCGTCACCACGCCGTCGTGCTGACGAAACTCATCTACTACCTCGACGTCTTGCTGGATCAAGAAGGCGAGGAACGTCACTGGGCTGAACGCGGAGGTGTCGTACGTTCGGTACTAGATCGCGAAGAAAGTTCGACTACATCAATCGCGTTGTGAAACGCTTCCGCTTACGGTCTACGAGGGTACATAGACACACTCTCCCATCTCATTGCTATGCATCTCCATGGATAGATCATTGCCTGTGCGTAGAATTCCTTTTGTTTTCCATGCAACGTTACCCAACAAAGGACCGGGCACCCGGACCGGACAGGGCGACACCCAGGTCGAGGCGGCAGAAGGGGCCGGGCACCCGGGGGTGGCGACCCGGGCACCCGGGCAGGGCTGTGCAGCTCCCAGCGGCGGGGCCGGGCACCCGGGGCCAACCAGGTCGGGAACCCGGGGCATCCAGGCAAGGGGGAGGGGGGCTGGCCGGCTGCCAGGGGACCGGGCACCATGGATGCCCTCGTCTGGGCACCCGAAGTGTCCAGGGGCCTTCGGTCTTCCTTGTCTGGACAACTCATCTTTTCTCCTTCCCCGAGAGACTTCGTGCGTGCTTGAACCTCCCTCCTTGCTTCTTCATGGTCATCTCCTTGGTACCTAACAAGGCACAACATATCCATTTGAGGTAGAACCCAACTCTCATGTGAATCCGAATGATGTTCGAAGAGGAAAGAGTTAACCTTGGTGTCGATGACGCGTGTGCGAGCTCTCGTCATTGGTGTTCGAGATGGTGACGGGATGTCCATGGGGATGGTCGAGCGATGCTCCATATCACATTACCTTTGTGATAACTAGATCGTTAATCCAACTGCATCTACTACTAATGATCCACTCAAAGACATCTATCGCACGTGCATCCCAAGTATTAAGTTTTCAAGAAGTCGAGCATTGCAATATGCATGATGACATAATTTAGACAACAACCAATATGACGAGAGACCGGCGTTTTATCCTTAGTGCCAAGAATACAATACTTGTCTTGTCCCTTTCTATCACTAGGATATTGATCACCACATGATTGAACCCACTACAAATTACCACTCCCTCTGAAGAAAAACAAATCAAACTTGGCTAGAGAAGATAGATAGATCAGCAAGCATGCAAAGAAATTTAATTATACAATAAGAAAATGTCAAAAGATTCAATTGATACAATGAGGAATCTGATCATAAAATGACAATCCATCATATCTCAACAAACACACCACCGATTACATCGAATTGCCCCCGAGCATCTGAGGCAGCTCACGGGAAGATGGTATTGAGAATCCGAAAGAGAGAATGTGTCATGTAGCTACTACTACGGACTCTTAAGATCCAGGTGGAACTACTCACACATATTCATGAAGGCGATAAGGTTGATGAAGAAGCCTCCGGCAATGGTTTCCCCCTCCGGCAGAGCACCGGAGAAAGACCTCCAAATTGGATCCTCATGAAATAGGAACTTGCAGCGGCGGATATTTTGTAAAAAACATGGCGAAAGGTTTCGGTATTTATAGGAATTTATGGCGGTGCATGGACGAAAGGCGGTGCAGGTGGCCCCCAAACCGCCTGCTGGCGGGTCCTAGGGCCTTGGTGCGCCAGGTCGCGGTGTGGCGCCACCTTGCCTCTTCTGGCACTCCTCTGAGGCTTCCTGGGTCCTTTGTGCCTCGAAAAAATGTATTAAATTGGCACTATATTTTGACGGTCGCAGATATTGATTTTCTGTAATATAAAAGAATGCAGAAAACATGAACACACTGGCAGTGAATTAATAGTTTAGTCCGGAAATAATAATATAAAATGTATTCCAAAGTGAGAGTGCCCGTGGTTAGTCTTGGTATGTAACCTCACTAAATGCAACTGAATTACAACTCAATATTCTCATGCTTTTCAATTCTTGGTCGCGGCAAATAATATAGCAACACAATTGCGTCAGCTTTGAAATCAACTGATGTTCTCACATACTTGCAAGAACATTTTGTTCGTCCCAGTTATAGCAGATCACCTTAACAATGAACTTAGAGCATCTCCAGCCGCCTTCCCAGGAAGGCCCCAAGGAGCACTTTTTCACCGCCGGCGGACGAAAAAAGACCCACTCACACCCCCATGAGCTCGTTTAACGCCGGATCTGGCCAAAAACAGAGCCGGCGTCCCCAACGCGAACCCAGAGAGCCGAGGGGCACCAAGGGGCTTAATTCGCCGTTTTACATCCGCTGACCCAGCTAGAAGCGTCTCTCTCCTCTCTTGTCCCTTTCCCTCCCTGGCCCACACACGTGCTCCCCTCCACACACCCATCCTCTCTCTTGAGGCTGGGCTGCAACTCCTCTCTCTTATCTTCTCCTTCTCTCGCCTCACGGTGCCCGGCACGCCACCGCCCTCCCCTCACCGCCCACAGGTCCGAAGCATGGCAATCACGCGGAATTACTTCTGGCACGCCGCCGCCCTCGCCTCGCCGCGCCCGGCTCACCACCGCCCTCGCCTCGCCGCGCACAGGTCCGAAGCATGGCCATCACGCGCTCCTCCTGCAGCTGGGCTGGACGCGCCGGTGGAAATGGCTCACACGCCGCCCGCCGCCTGCTCTTCCTGCTCGCCACTGCCGCTCCTCCACGCTGGTGCGGCACCGACATGGGCGAGCTCGGGGCGGGCACGGCGCAGGCATGGGCCCGCCTGAACGGGTGGGCCGGCGGGGACGACGCCGGCGCCCCAGATGATGTCGGCCTCGTCGGCCGGCGGCGACGAGCTCCAGGGCTGGGTCGGCCGCGTGCTGCAGGGAGCGGCTCGATGGACCGGGCACGGGGCGAGGGAGCGGGGCACGGGGCGGCTCAAAGTCGGCCTCCAGCCGCCCGCTGCAGGCCGCCTACGCGCTGAGCCGCGGCCGGCGCAGACAGGGACGAGGGGACCCCCGGCGGGGTCTGGCACAAGATGGCTGGGCGAGGCGCTTACGAGATGAGGCGCGCGACGAGCTCCTCGTCGGCCCTGCCGCGGGACGGACGCGGCGGCGGCTCGAGCGGCTGCGGACGAGCACCTCGCCACGGGACGGACGCGGCGGCGGCTCGAGCGGCGGCGGACGAGCACCTCGCCGGCCCTGGTGCGGGGCGGACACGGCGTTCGGCATGAAGGCGGTCAGGCGGGCGAGCGAGTGAGGCGTGGATTGGGGGCTTAAACTACTGGGAAAATTCTCACCCCAAAAGCAAAACTAGCGCCAGCAAGTTTTTATCCGGCGCAAAAATCGCTCGTGGGGGGACACAACGGCTCGAGATGCTCTTAGGAGTTTAAATGTTATATACGTGTCAAAGACTCCTCGAACCTTAGCTATCGGCAGAGCGCCCGTGCTTAGGCCTGTCGTTTTCTGAGTTATATCTTATCTTGTTTATTATTTGGTTGTTGACTATGCTTAATTAATTGGTTTGCTGGTGGTGCATGCAATGGATGATGCTAGTTTCTCTGTTGATTGCATTATTTGATGTTGTAAAGGGAGGACAGATTGGAGAGACTGATGTTACATTGAGATGGCGTGATTTTTTGCTGAACGGTTTGACATCTAGATAAAGAAGAAAGCATGGCAGCCACGTCTTTGTGTTTTATCCGTTTCATGGTGTGAGAGTAAGGAGGCAATTAAATCAAGTAAATATTGGTATTTGTTTTACTGGACAAGTGTTTTTTTTTTTTCAATTTTAGTGGGTTCTGGTGGTTTTTTTCTCTATCTGTGGTTTAGCATTCTGGTGCAACATGTTTTTACTGCAATAGTTCCCGAACTAGATTATGCTTTGGTCTAGGCTTTCTATTTTGTGTGGGTGGGATGCGCCTATTTTTTTATATAAGGGATGGTACGTGCATCAAAGGCATATGATAGTCGACATTACAAAACAGTATAACTTAGCTAGCTAGGAGCCTCCACAACGCTTTGAATGTCTCAGCCTTCCGATCACTTGAACATATGCTCCAGCTCAATTTTGGTCGCCAGCGATCAAGTCCTTCCCCCTGCATGACGGTTGGGTCCTCGTTGGCGACGTGCGAGGCGAGTAGGGTTTCCCGGTTCCTGGCGGCTCTTCTCGCCAGCGGCCAATTGATCTGACCGTCCCGCCCGATTTCCTTCTGGTTCCCCCTTTGTGTTGGCTTCCCCACGTTTTTCTCATCCCTTCCCACCCCCCGATAAGTCTTCCGCGTGATAGGGCACATGGTTGAACGCCACCCACAAACCCTAGGTTCCCCCAGATTCAGTTGATTTCTTCCATTCCAAGGAGCGAGAGATCACGAGCTTGGTCAGGATCCGTGGACAATGTTAAGGACAAGTTGAAGTGCATGAATCTCTCGGAGGCTGAGAAGTTAGGAGTGAAAATCTGCTAGAGGAGAGTGGCGGAGAAAAAGGGGAGTGTGGCTAAAGTGATGGGGAAGTTGTTCTCTCATAAATCAGGACATGCAGGAGGAATGGAGATGGCGGAAGGCAAGATATGGTGCCCGATGAAGACTATGGAGGTGAAGGAGATGGGACAGAACCGTCTCCTGTTCCTTTTTCACTAGGAGGTGGGGAAGAGAAAGGCACGGGAAAATGGCCCATAGACCTTTGGCAAGAAGCTGCTAGTGATGGAAGACTTCGATCCTCGCAAAATCATAGAGGAGTACACTTTTAAAACGGTGCCAATCTGGGTGAGAATCTACAATGTTCCACTGGGAATGATGTGCAAGGAGGTAGGGGAAGAATTGGCGGAAGATATAGGTAAATTGGTGGAGGTTGATGGAGGCAAGGATGGAACAACACTCCTTGTTACTTAAAATTTAAGTTTATGATCCACATGTATCGAAGCTCTATTTAATGCAACTTTAAACATAAACTTTGTTCCTAGTAGTCTACCATTCTAGAGTCTCTGCATGTGATTCCTCCTCTACCTATCTTTTTGCAAAAAAACTGGGGATTATCCTCAGCCACTAGTTTTTTAGTGAAATGCTCATAACCCATGAGAGTGGTATTTCAACATTCTAAGCTATTGATTTTTTTGCTCATCTTTATTCAGATCCTTGTAGTTAATCCTTCGTTCATCAAGTTATCATCTTAGATTTATTCATCCAAATTATTATTTGTTTGTAATATTTATGGTATTGGATTTGGTGTGTGATTTTCTCTCTGTAGGTCAATTGCTTATTGGATCATTACATCCATTTTTCCGGCTGTGTTTTTTATACATCGTAGAGTCTCCTTCTCGACTGCGAAGCTATTCATTGCAGAGGGATGGAGTCAATCTGCGATTCGCATATGTTTTCTGACTGTCTTGTCCTTAATGCATAGGAAGCTGTGATTTATTACAAAACTAGAGGTACATTATTTATCTGTAAGCTACTATTTTGAGGATGAAATAGTAGCATCCTCCATTGTTTTAATTGCATATTTCTGCATGCCAGTTTTTAAAAAAGAATCAGGCTCATATTGCGATTAGAATAGCTAGAATTTCTCTCTGAGAACTGAATAAGGAAAACTATTTTTTGCAACTGAATTATTTTATTGTGGAACCCGAGAGTACATTGAAGGAGCTGTGGATAGTGAAGATTCTGCAGGTACTGGCTCATAGTTGTTGAGATTATAAATGTTTTTGAGTGGTTTGTTTTAGGAGTGGTTGGGAACTCCTGTAGTGTCTTTACCAATGCTTCACTGCTAGCTTCTATAATTACTCCAATTTATTTTGTTCAAAATATAACAGACCCACATGTGCTCTCCATGAATCCATCCATATAATGATGTCGCTCGCTTTACATTCCTATGTCTTGAAAAGTGAATGCAAACACTACTGGATATTTAGTCTGAGCTTAAGGTTGGGAGGCATTAGGAAATTCATTAGCTCGTCCATCCAAAACATCAGTATATAACTTGGTTTATCTGGTAAGCTCAAGCTCACAGTATAGTGTTTAGTGTCAGCATGCGCCATCTGTAATATATAGGCATCATGCCATAACTTTCTCTGCAAGTTTGGCTTATGCTCCATCTCACAGAAAAAAATATGGACATACAACTAAGGACAATTCACTAGTAGAAAAATGGTCATTTGTCCCGGTTCATAAGGGCCTTTAGTCCCAGTTCTCGAACCGAAACTAAAGGGTCGGTACTAAAGCCCCCCCACCCCCCTTAGTTCCGGTTCTTATACGAACCGGGACTAGAGGCCCTCCACGTGGCCGCTGCCTAGAGCTCCACCTTTAGGGCCAGTTCTTTTGGGCAATTCTCCCAGAATTGACCGCCTCCCCAGCTTCTCCCAAAATTGTCACTCCATTCTTTTTTACAATTTCTAGCTAGTTAAGGTCTATTTAGCTAGGAATTGTAAAAAAATATTAAGTGCCAATTTGGGAGAAGCTGGGAGGGGATCAATTAAGGGAGAATTGCCCAAAAGAACTGGCCCTTAGTCCCGGTTGGTGTAAAGAAATTTTTTTGAATTTTTTTGAATTTTTTCCGATTTTTAAATTATTTAACAATTTAATCTCTGATCACCCCTCATCACTGCTCAATTTAACTTCTAATCTCTAATCACCCCTCATCATTCCAAATCATCTAACTTTCCGACCGGTCATCCATCCTCTCACTACCCCAGCCTGAGCACGCTTAACTTCCAGGTTCTATTCTCTCTCGTTTCCAAGTGAGCACTTGTTGTTTTCCTAACAATAGTAAGATATTAATCCTATTAACCCTCAGGTGTTTAGCTTGAGCATTAAGTCACATGTTTCACTGTTTGAGTTTGAAACTATTATTCTAAAAAACAATAATTATTTAGTAACACTAATATTTTTTGAATAAGTAGTTTGACCATAGTTTGACCACGGTTTGACCACAGTTTCACCAGATTTGACCAAAATAAAAAAAATGAAATAATTATTTAGTAACACTAATATTTCTTGAATAAGTAGTTTGACCAGATTTAAACAAAATTAAAAAAACTGAAATTTGAGCATAATTTTTTTTTCTTTTAGAATTTGAGGATTCTAAAAATTTGCAAACAGGCCTACGGCAGTCCTCATCGGATGCGGATTTTCGTGCTGAACATTTTGATATATTTATACGTTTGTTTTTTATATCGTATGCAAAAGTTATAGCCGTTTACTTTTTCATAACACTTTTTTGCAAAACATGTCCAAATTTATGTTTTTTAATTTTCCTAACTAGTAGATGTAGTAACATAACTACATCCTGAAGAATTTTAATTTTTGAAGTTTTTATCATTTTCTTTTGTTTTTTTCAAAACTGAAATGACGATACACATGGGGGGTAGAATTTGGAAATTGCACCATTAGTACCGGTTCGTGGCATCAACCGGTACTAAAGGTTAGACCTTTAGTCCCGGTTGGTGCCACGAACCGGTACTAATGCCTCAACCCATTAGTCCCGGTTGGTGGCTCGAACCGGGACTAAAGGTCTAACCTTTAGTCCCGGTTGAAGCCACGAACCGGGACTAATGGGCATCGCACCCTTTAGTCCCGGTTCTTGGCACCAACCGGGACTAAAGGTCTCATTTGAATCGGGACTAATGCCTGTATGGTGCCCTAGCCGCTCGAACCGTCCCGGTTCGTAATGCAACCGGGATTAATGCTTTTTTCTGGCCGAACCAAAGCTCTGTTTTCTACTAGTGGTTGTGACGTCTAGATGGTGCGGGAATTGTTTTAACAAGCAGGTATGCATATCAGTCCTGACTACTTTTATGTGGAAGGATTCTGGGCGATTGGTTTGATGGAGTGGTTTTTAGTTCCCATGTAGCTGCTCTGCTGCTTGTTGGGAAGTGTAGACTCTACAACTAGTTGTACCAAGCAATAGCGTCATTGCTTCATGCGACAACTTCCCCGATGGACGATGGGGCGAATCATCGGGTCACGCAGGAGCCAAGGACAGCTCCGTTTTCAGCAATTTCTGTTTTTTTTATTGTTTCCCGCCTGCTAGACAACTCTGCATCTGGGAGATGCATGCGGTCACTTTATTGATTATTTTTGAGGACCTTACAAAGTATTACAACAATATGTCTGAATCTGCCATCTTGGCAACATCTGCCGCTACTTCTATCCAAATGATGAAGGGGTGCTAGCTGCGCCACTACCCAGACCACTCACCTAAGCCTAACATCAATAGGCGGAAGCCCCAGCCGAGCCACATACCGGGTCTGGAGCACAAACCGGTCCGACGCACTCGTGTGTCGTCGCCGCCATCTTCCACTGGTCCGTCTTCAGAGCAGATATTGAGGCCTCTACCTTGTCTAGCCACTCCGCCATCGATGTCACCATGACGCCAGATAGCGACCTCGTCCTGCGCGAGTCCAACTCCGCGCATCGGACTCCTAGTCTCCACGGCGCCATGCCGCCGAGACCCGCCGCCATCAATGTGAGAGATGAAGCACCGCTCCACCAAAGAATTCGTCCTCTGGTCAGCTTAAACACCCACATCACAGTGGACATGCATAATGTTTTGTATTTGTCTCCTCACCACTGGTAATTCATATAGTGGTTCAATACTTAAGCTACTCATTTCTTCTTCCATCTTACTCATACCATTGTGACTAATCCTTTATCATTCCACTTATAGCTAAAATTTATTCATGCAACATGTTCCTTATTTTAGTCCTTGTGACATTGAATGCGGGATCTTCATTCTTGGAGATGGATTGGTGGCATCCTCAATTTTTTAAAACTCAACTCGGATTGTATTTGTAATTACATATTTCATAATTAGATAGAAAATGTCTTACATTTTGCCTTTGCAGAGACTAAAGAACAGGACAGCGTCTAGAATTTAGAAAAGAATGGGACCGCCACCATTGAATTATTGTGCCTTAAGCTATGATGGGAACTGATTTTGGGTTAAAGGAGCTTTGGAGTGAATATCTTACTAAAAATGGAAGTTTTTATTGTGGCAGTCCATTCAGGATGTCAAAATAAATTTTGCGAAACAATTGGAATTTCACAACATTTCTTAACATCGATTTCTTTGCTAGTTAGCTACTATATATACGTTGCTCTATGTCAAGTTTGATTGAATTGGACAACATGAGACCACACATGTGTACATCCAGATGGAGGGGCACTATTACCATGGAGAGTGAGTGTAAAAGTTTACTGGCTCATTGATTTAGCCTTAGGGATGGGAGATATTAGAAAAGAAGATAGCTCACAACACTATGAAGAAAGCATATTGCCTACTTTACTGCCTAACTCTATTCAAGGATTTCCTTTTATAAACACATGAGGCGCGGAGCACCCAGACCTGGTGCCTTCTTCCACTTTGTTCATGGGAGCACACAAATCTGTTTGGGGTGTGGGAGTCTCGGTGCGGAGAAGGAAGCGACCACCAGTGGAGGAGGCAATGTGAAAAAATATTAGAGGTGCTAACAAGATGACAGGGGTGGCGGGGAAGCTTGGATGGAAGCAACGCTGGAGGCAGAAAAGTTAGGAAGGCAATTACAACGACAAAACTTTGTGCTCATCTCACCTCAATATCAGTTGGATCGAAAAATCAGCCTCTTCCCCTGGTTCTCCTTGTGCCTGTGTAATCGAGAATCTGGATGCTACGAGTTGAGATGTAAGGACCAATCCATCCCATGTAAGATTTGTGACACCCAGATCATTATACATGCTCATAAAAGAATACCAAAGCTTTGTCCAAAGATAGTAGTACTCAATAGTCTTATGGCTAAAAATTACTCGCAAAAGTAGAATGATTGCAGTCATGACTACTTATCTTGTATTATAAAGCATTTCGTGTTCTAATTTTACAAGTTGAACAGCCATGTTTTGTTACACATTTTAAATAGCATCTGAATTAATATCGGAAGATGAATTAAACAAGGAGGGACTACTTGTAACTGTTCTTAGTTGAGGGACCTCTCCATCTTTTCTGGACTGTCCATTTGATCTACAATAAGTCAATTCTGTCACATGGAAAAGGAGGTATTTTCATTCTTCGACGATGTTTGATTAGCAACTGAGATGCTGCCAAAAGATTTTGCTATGGGTATTATCACATGGGATGCTGAAATATTTGGATGCAAAGAAATGAAAGTAGTGGCTACACCCCAGCACACTACACCCCCCGGCAAAAAAAACATTGCAAAACATTTCAAAAAATTCTGGAACTTTGTGGCCACAAAGTTTCAGATATTTTTTTGCTATGTTCTCGGTCCAGGGTGTTGTGGGGGTGTAGTGTGCTGGGGTGTAGAAAACCCACTTGGAAATGAAATCTTCACAAGCATCCAAATTCATGTTCAAGGATGGATACATCATCTTCAAGAATCGCTCAGAATAGTGACTTACAGATCAAAACTGAGCAAAGTTGATTCACGGAACAATTGTATTACCAAACATATATAATTTCAATACGGATCAAAGACAAGACCGGAGCTTGTGCATGGATAGAAATGTTGACCTTTTCAAGGATATATCAAAGGTTGACGTATCGTGGTCATGGATAGAAAAAGCCTAGAAAGGCAGATAGTTTTATAACTTACCCACGACTAGCATAGCCAATATTCGACATGCGAATTACTCACTACTGGCCCACTCATCTACTCTAATCGGGAGCGATCCTGCCTTGCGCAGAAGGCCGGCCGCCCTCCAATCTTGCCCTTCCAACTTGATCTTCCTGAGAAGCTCACTCGTGGAAGGAGTGGCTCCATCGAACACGACCTCATTCCTATGCTTCCACAACATCCACGCAACCAGTGCAATTACAGTCCATGTCTCCTTCCTGAGCTTTGGTTGTGGGTGTACGGAGGTCCACCATTCCATAAGACTAGCATCCATGATTGGTAGCCATGTTGGTTTGTCCCAGTGGTCAAGGATGGTCAGCCACACTTGCCTTGCAAAGACGCAGCCAAGCAGGATCTGATTGATTGTTTCTGGCGCTTGATCACAGAATGGACAAGCAGGGGGTGTGGTAGTTGTCGTCGCGCAAGCCTGTCTGCCGTCCATCACCTTTCCCTAGCCACCAACCATGCAAACAGCTTGCAGGTCGACGGTGCCCTCGATCGCCAGATTTGCATGGCTCCATTGGCCTCTTCCCTCCCAGCAAAGAACGCTCGGTAAGCCGATCTTGCCGAGAAGCAGCCGTTTGCCTCCCAAGCCCAGACTAGCTTGTCTTCAATATTATCTAGGAGCTGGATGTATTGGGTCCTGTCTACAAGCTGTAGGAACTCGCTCAGTGCTTGAGAGCACATGTTAGGTGACATGTCTTGCCACCATCCGTTCACCATGGCTTGCTTCACCTGAAGCGGGGACAACACCAAGAATCAGATTATCTTTATCTTTTTCATATTGACAAAAACTGGAATTGGATATTTTATTTTCACTGTTCTATACATATTTTATTCATATATATAATGAGAAAATACTGTAGAATGGTTGTTCTATGGTCAGTGGGTCAAAAGAAGAAGAAAACTCCGGGCAATGACATGCCCCTACAAAAAATTCTGTCGGTTGCGGCGATGGGACTCAACTACTGTCGGCAGATCACCAGAATGATAGCCGACAAAATCAAGATATCGCTAGGGACAGCTGCCTCTAAACCTGGGAATGGTTATTCAAACACCGGGTGAAACGGTTAGGTTTTTACATTGGGTTTGATTGGTTCAGGTTTTATTGGGCTGAGTCTTTTTTAGTTTGGTTTTGGTTTGGGTATGTGGAGAAACTAGTTTGGGTATAGTTGGTTATGGGTTTAAATAGTTTGGTTATTAGCGGATATAAACTATGGGTTCAAACTGGTTTCTGGGCATTGGTTATGCGCAATTAAATCTGAGAATGGTTTCATACTTAAACCATACTTGAACCATACCCATATATGTATTCTCTAAACCATAACCGTTTAATATCATTTTCAGCCCAACGAAAACTGAACCCACTATTTTTTTCACCCAAACCAATTTAAACCCAATACATAACCATGGGTTTCAACCCAATACATAACTATGGGTTTGATTCAATGTACATCTCATTACACAAATTGACATGTTAAGAAGCAAATCGGATAGAACAGACATAAGTGCATCTACAACAGTTCGGGGACAAAGTTATCCTTGAGGTACAATCAGCAGACAGCAAGAGGCTAAAGACAATGCCCATGATTCAAAAGCTCACTAACAAGTGTATTAAACCCAATTCCTTAACCAGAGCACAAGCAAACATGTCTGATTTGCATGTGGTGTTTCCCCAAAATACAGAATTGCACAATGCATTGCAGCGTGCACGCGGATCAAAGCTACTCGTTGTTGGTGCGTCGTTTGTTATTGCGCATAACCAATGCCCACAAACCAGTTTGAACCCATAGTTTATATCCGGTAATAACCAAACTATTTAAACCCATAACCAACTATACCCAAACTAGTTTCTCCACGTACCAAACCAAAACCAAACTAAAAAAGACTCAGCCCAATAAAACCTGAACCAATCAAACCCAAAGTAAAAACCGAACCGTTTCACCCGGTTTTTGAATAACCATTCCCAGGTTTATGCGCAATAAGAAACAACGCACCAACAACGAGTAGCTTTGATCCACGTGCATGCTGCAATGCATTGTGCAATTCTGTATTTTGGGGAAACACCACATGCAAATTAGACATGTCTGCTTGTGCTTTGGCTAAGGAATTGGGTTTAATACACTTGTTAGTGAGCTTTTCAGTCATGGGCATTGTCTTTTGCCTCTTGCTGTCTGCTGACTGTATCTCAAGGATAACTTTGTCCCCAAACTGTTGTAGATGCACTTATGTCTGTTCTGTCCCATTTGCTTCTTAACATGTCAATTTGTGTAATCAGATGTACATTGAATCAAACCCATAGTTATGTATTGTGTTTAAATCCACAGTTATGTACTGGGTTTAAATTGGTTTGGGTGGAAAAAATAGTGGGTTTAGTTTTGGTTGGGCTGAAAATGATATTAAATGGTTATGGTTCAAGTATGGTTTAGAGAATACGTATACGGGTATGGTTTAAGGATGAAACCATTCTCAGATTTAGCTGCCTCTACCGACCTGTTACACATGTGAGTTTCGATGCAATCATTGGGTGTGTCATGCAAATGTTGCAATCGGAAATCATTTCCAGATTGGCACACAGATTAGCCTGGATTGAATGCTAGTACCCACCTCTAAGCGCCGCACTGTAGATGCTCTTCGTGACACGAGCTGAAATGATGACGGATTTGATTGCCGTCACCTATGCTCTCGTGGCACTGAAAAGCTGTTTGTCTGCCTGCTGGTATGTGAAGGAAGTCCATACCAGAGCTTGCTGCCAAACGGGCTGGTTACCCTTAATCGAAGCCTGGGGATACAATATGTACATACAATTGAGGCTTGTGTTTTTTTTTTATAAGAGCATGTGTTTTCTGGTTATGAAGCTATTCATTGTAGAGGGGTGGAGCCCGTCTGTGATTTGCATAAGTTAGTTCTTGGATGAAGTGTTCAACTACGAGTTGCTGAAGTGTTCAGTAAAAAGCTCAAAGGAGTTGAAGCAGAAATGGTCGGCTGGTATTACTGTGGTCTTGTGGTTCATCTGGACTGAACGAAACGCGAGGATCTACAATGGTGTGGCTTCCACCGTTGCTAGGCTGATGCTCAAAATTTAGGACGGGCTGTCCTCGTGGAAGAATGCCCAGAACAGAGCCGCACTCTTGTTATCACCTAACCTGCCATGATGCGCCACAAATGTTCTAACTACTACTCCCTCCGTTCCAAATTACTCGTCGTGGTTTTAGTTCAATAGGCTGGAGCTACGCCGAGTTAGAGGGCAGCCTCCGTATCTCGGAAAGAAAAAGAAAATAGAAGGCAGCCTCCATGACCATTTACTTTACTGTCTTTGTCATTTTTTTTGCTAGGATTAGGCCAACTCCATCATACGACCCCATTCTGTCCGACCTTCGTCCGTTTGGGACAAAAGGGACAAACCGGTCGCAGGGCCGGGCCTGAGGGGGGGCAGCAGGGGCGGCCGCCCTGGCCCCTAGGATAGAGGGGCCCCCTCCCAAGTGTACGCATACAGGTAGAGTAGCCCATAGGTCATAAAATCTGTAGGAAAAAAAAGTGGCCCAGGTCACAGCAGGTAAACGCATGTAAATCGCTTCAATTAGCGTACGACCAGGAGGGAAAAGAGCAGCTACGCACGTAAATTACGTGGTCCCGCTCTCTTTATTCTTTAAATTATCATTACGAAACATTCTTCCTCGGGAAAGAAGACGATCGTGTGACGTGAGTTCATCCCTAATTTTCTGTTCTTTGTTCCCTGGTTTCATACTCCAGATCCCAAATTGCAGAGGGAGACTGCTCTCCCGACGCTGTACGCATCGACCACGGAGCACGCACATCGCCTAGCCCCTGAAAATTCGGACTGCCGGAGTAGGCGCACACGTACATCGCCGAGCGCCTGCCACCAGACAATGCCAACACATCATCGCCGAGGGTCCAACCACTGATGCCGATCTAATCGATCCAAGGCATAACATATTGTTTTTCATACAATTTTCAGTAAAATGTCATGCTATGAGTAAGAAACAGTTTCATAAAAGTAGTAGCCAAGAAGAAATTCTAGAAGCTGGGAAGGATTTTCATGTTAAATATTTGTGTGTTTTGGTTGATTTGAATCACTTCTTTGAAGAAAGTATTGCAAAACTAATGGTGTTTCAGATTTACGTACTGTGTCTATGATTGTTGCATCAGCTAAAAAGATGCTTTTGAACCTTGATATTATTGAAGAACCATTATGGGTAAATGATGACCCAACAAAGCTTAAACGGTTATGCAACATTATGTATGGACAAGAAATTGATGGATGAGATTAACATCAACATCATAAGTGATTTTGCATAGAAGAATTTTACAAGAAATTTTTTAGGTAACATGTACAAGTTATTTTATATGAATAATATTGGCTTTTGGCTGTATTTCAAGTAATTATTGATTACATTTTGTAAATGCGTATAGTATTTTTATCATTTTTATGCTTTATATTACATTAGGGGGCCTCAAATTTTACTTTCGCCCTGGGCCTCCAAAATCTCAGGACCGGCCCTGACCGGTCGGTCCAGCGCGCGACGGCCCGGACCCATCTGGTCGGTTTTGTGTCCGGGCCGACCCATTTCGAGCGCAAACATGCGCCGGATTTGGGTCGCGGCAGACACCAAACGGATGCGCGCCTCGTCCGCGCAGGGGTCGCGTGGCAGGCGGCCACCTACCTCCAACCCGCCCACATAAATGCGCATGCGCGGTCGGCCCCGCCTGCCATCCGCCCAGACGAACGGTCGCGGTCCTTCTTAAATGGGAACCCGTGGACCGGTCGTCGTCCACACTGCCCCACTCCACCCCGCGGCCTCCTCGAAGCCCGACAACTCAAACCCTAGCCTTGCCTCGAACTCGCCGGCCGGCCACCTCGCCGCCATGGGCCTTTGGAACCGCAAAGGGAAGCATGACCGTGAGGCTGGCTCCTTGTCGAGACGCCGCCGCGGCTCCGTGAAGAAGGAGGAGCCCGCATCCCCACCGCGTCGGGCCCCCGCGCCGCCCGCGTTCTCCCTCGCCCCCGCGGCCGCCGGCGAGCGCGACAGGCAGTACATCCACGTGGATGTATGCCGCCGGTATTGGGAGACGAGGACGCTGCTCCCCTAGAGCGACGTCCACCTCCTCAACAACTGGCACCTGTCGGCCAACCGCGTGCCGATCCCGCCGGTCCCGTTGAGCGGCCGTGCGTGCCGCGAGGAGATCGAGCGCCGCAGCCGCCTCCTCCCGGATGACCTCTACTGCAACGAGAGGTACGCCCCCGACTCGTCCCTGTGGGACACATGGTTCCAGGACGAGCACGACATGCGGCGGGCGTCGTTCTTCGCCGACACGTCGACGGGGCCGCGGCGCCCACGTCCAGAGCACCGAGCGGCCGCTCCCCAGGTCCGCGGGCGTACACAGGTGCGTGGCCTCACGCCCACGCCGTCGCCGTCGCCATCTCGGTCGCCACCACCGCCTCCTCGCATGACTGCGTAGGAGGAGGCCCGTCTCATGGAGGACTCCATGCGCAGGCACGATGAGCGCCAATGGGAGGGCCTTGAGGAGACGATGGCCCTCTCCGCGGTCGGCGACGTCGCCATCCCCGAGCTGGAGATGGTGGTGGCTGAGGAGGTGATGGAGGAGGCGCCGGTGGCCGCGTTCCACCCGGACCTGGTGGGCCAGCACTGGAGCTGGTCGTGCAGCGCTCCGGAGATGGCCGACGCCGTGGGGTGCGTGAACTGGTGCCCCACGCCGCCGCGGTCACCGGAGCGCGAAGCCTCGCCACGGGAGGAGGTCGTGCAGGCACCGGCCACCTTCCATCCTGCCCCGGCGCGTCACGGACCGCCGGCCCACCTCTGGACGCCGCCGGAGTACGTCGACCTCGTCAGCGACGACGACGACACCGGCGGCCAGTGAAGACGGCGACGACCACGGCATCGACGGGCGCGACGGGCGCGGCAGGGGCGCGTGGGCGGCGTTTTTTTTATTTTGTTTATATGTTAATTATGTCACTGGGCCGTTAAGTGAACCGTGAAACTGGTCCGTTTTGTGGCCATAACCCCTTAACTATGTTTTAAACTTTTTTAAATGCGTTTATTTACTTTTTAAAGTCATTTTATTTTTAGTTTTTCTAAATTTTTATCATGTCCACCCCGGACATGATTTGGGGTGCGGCCGCACGCTGGGCGCACCCACGACCCAACAGACCAAGGCGGACATGGGTGAACCCATTGCCGCCCCAAAGGGACAAAATCCGGCCAAACCGGACGTCCGTTTAGGATCGTGCGGTGGAGTTGGCCTTACCCTATGCCACTTCCCTTGATTTGCTTTTCACTGTGTCACTGTGACTACTCTGTCTTTCTTAATATAATGAAACCAGCACAGCTGCGCTTTGTCAGAAAAGGTTGGGCGCCGAGGGTTCTGCGGATCGCTGAATGAATACGGCGAGTGTGAGGAAAACAGCGGTGTGCTCAGTTAAAAGTTTCGATGATCCCTATGTAATGGTTGTAAAATTTAGAGTCATTTTATAGTGTATCCGGTTGATATCGACCGTCCGTCGGAGCGAATTCAACAGTCCAGATCCAATGCACACTGGTAGAAAATGGGCCTTTAGTCCCGGTTCGCAAAGGCCTTTAGTCCCGGCTTTGCAACCGGGACTAAATATGCGCGACTAAAGACCCCCCTCCCTTTAGTCGCGCCTCTTACGAACCGCGACTAAAGGCTTTAGTCCCGGTTCTCGTGGCTAACCGGGACTAAAGGCCCGTCCACGTGGGCGCCAGGGGTCCGTCGGGGCGGAGGACCTTTCCCGGTTCTCGTGGCTAACCGGGACTAAAGGCCTCCTCCGCAGGTTTAGGGTTTTAGCCCCCCTAAACCTGGTTTCTTTTTAATTTGTAGTGTTTTATTTCTTTTATATTTTATTTTGTATTTTGTTTTAATTTTGATGAAATTTCAAACAAGAAGAATTCAAGAGGAATATATAATATATATTCAATCTCGGGTGACCATATACAACTTCGAACAAGTTTCAATCTCGGGTATGCATATAAATGTCTTCGTCCTCGGTATAGTTTTCTCCTTTAGGATTGATGACTTCCCTCAAGAAAAATCCTGCTAATTCATCTTGAATTGGTCGGAAGCGAGCTTCTGGACTAAGCCTCCTCCGCAAGTTATTCGTCGCCTTCCGCACGCTATCCGATGCCTTCCGCTCAGAGGTTTGTCTCCGGATGTTCTCACAAACATAGTATCCACATAGATTGGTCCCCGGTGGCTGCTTATCCACATTAACTAACCTTCTAAAATCTAGCTCATGTTTGAATTCACCGACAATTTCTTCTGAGAACCGTCTCCAAACCCTACAGGGCAAAGAAAATTAAATGAACAAGGGAGTTATTAGTTACTTGATATTAGGAAATGAACGAAAGAGACCGATCGATATAGAGCTCAAATGATTGAAAATAATTACTTTTGCAGCATTTTTCTCATGTCGGCCCAACGCTTTGGATCCGAATCCATAGAGTCCATGATTAGAACTCTGGAGGTGTGAAGTTCAATATTTAGCAGAATCCAGTGGAACCTGCGGACACGTTACATGCACAGTCATGCATAACTCATCGATTAGACATACCATGCATGGAGTAAACAAAAGAGAATGGGCACAAGAGAGAAACACTCACCCAAAATGGTAAGGAAATAGAATATGACTTTTGAGTTGATGCTTTCTAAGAAACTTGTACAAGTCTTTCTCCACGTCTTCGGGGTGATATTGTAACACATGCCCATTAACGATATGTGGGTCAATGAACCCAACATCATGGATGTTTCTTATTTTGCATTCCCAAATCTTCAATCTGCATAATAGCGTACGCAACAATATAGTTAGGACAATATATATATATATAAATATATATATAAATATATATATATATATATATATATAGTGCAGGCAATAAAGAACGAGATGAGGTAGAAATAAATCACTTACAGAACGTAGCAACTCAGCATAGATTTGTCGAGGTCGCGCAGATTGAACAGCTGGAACAATTCACTCATATGAACTTGTACAGAGTACCGTTTGGTGTGATGCTCCTCTGTAACATCCGCATAAATATATTCTTTGTCGGCCCATGTTATGAATTGCTTGTACCAACGTAGCAGATTTCGCATTTGTGGTGGTAGACTCTTTTCCCGCGCAGGCTCGACGAGAGGCCCATTCCGCACATATTGTAATGCTATCTCACATACTGGCGCATCATCAAGGCCTAAGAAGGCACGAAGAGTCAAACCCATCTCGGACGCTTGTTTCATGGCACTCGCTACAGTCAATCCAAGTGCTGCCGCAGCTGCTATGATCTCGGGGTCCTCTTCCGGACCGGCTTTCACTATGAGCGGGGGGATCGATTGTTTATTCTGCATCCCGAGCTGGTCAACTTGTTTCCCGCTTTTTTTACTTTCTTCTTTCTCCTCCTTCAATATTTTTGCTTGCCTACGAAGTTCATGTCCATAGTCGTCAGGCATATTCAGCTCGGCTTGGGACGGTGTCGTCAAAAAATCCTTAGCCCACTTCTTTTGCTTCTTAGTGAATACTTGCTTGGGCTCAGGCTCTTTTATCGCCTTCATATCCGCCTTCCATTTCTCATAATGAGCAGACGCGGCCAATTTGTTTTCAGCTTCACTAAGTTCCCAAGGCCTTGGGAGGAGAGGCTTCAGTGATGGCTCCGGTACCCTTGTGGTCTTAGGTACATAAGGGTCCGGGTTAATAGTCCAGGAGCGGGTTTCCTTGCTATCTGTCTGCTTCTGCTTCTTCGCCGGAGGTGTATTGGGATCGTCGTACCCGCCGAAGGAGGATTGGGGGGCGTCGTACCCGCCGGAGGAGGATTGGGGGGCGTCGTACCCGCCGGAGGTTATGGATCGGGGGACGGCGTCGAATGGCGTGAAGGAGGTGTAGGTGAACCACCACGACCACCACCACCGCCACCACCACCACCATCGGAGGGGGGGTGGACTTGTTAGCCTTGGCGCCTTGCCTGGAAACACTATGTACTTCTTTTTCCATAGAATGATCTGGCGCTTGACATCTCCAAGTCTTGTCTCCCCTTCAGGTGTAGCTTTGTCAATCTCCAGGTCCTCAAACCCTTGGACTATGTCTTCCACCGTGACACGAGCATAGCCATATGCAATGGGGTTGTTGTGGTGGAGTGCTCCAGGTGTACAGGGTAAAGCACTGCCGCTAGCTACCTTCGTGGAAACGTTCCCCACGGGATAATGCAGATCACATTCTTTCATCACCTTTACATCATCCATGGGGTAGTGAGGCTCCGGTGCACGAATCTCGATCATCGGTGCACTAGCACCAGGTGGGGCATCCGTGGAAGCCACGCTGCTTCTCCGCTGCTGGCTTCCGCGATCCGCTTCATGATCTTCATGCGGCCCTGCAGCCGATTTTTCTTTTACTAGTTCATGCACGGTCTGCTTCAACTCATGGAGGTCCGATGCAAACTTCGCCATAAGATCTGCATCCCGGTCCGTCTTTCTCTTACGGCTTCTGTAACAGTACGGGTCATTGTCCTGGGAAAACCCTACTTTCCACGGAACTTTGCCTTTGCCTCGTACACGTCCTCCGTGTTCATCATTCCCGAGGGCTGTTGTCAGTGCGTCTTTCTCTCTGTTGAACTTGATCAAGCCCTCTTGAGCTTGGGTCATTGCGTCAATAAGGGCTTGGGTGGGAGCAAACTTTTTCTTCCGGTGAACACACACCCCTGTCTCCGGTCTAGCGATCCCCCATGCCCGTACCACCAGCTTTTGGCCCTTGGGTCCCATCCCTCTGTACCTAGAGGGATTCCTCGCACCCTCAGGTCCTCCTCCATCTTCTGCCACTTAGGCTCCGAAAGGCGGTATCCTCCTGGCCCCATAATATGATGGAACTTTTTCTTACTCGCATTATCCTTATTTTTTTTCGACATTTCCTTGAAATGCTCCGATTGCTTTTGCCTCACAAACTCTGGCCAATCATCTTTCAGTTTCTCATGTTGTCCATTGAAATCCAGAGTCTTGCCCTTGTTGACATAGTCACGGGTTAAATTTTTCTTGAAGTTCCGGAATGCTTCGCCCATCTTCTGAAGAGCGAACTCTTTAACTAGCCTCCTCCTCTCACGTCCACCCAGAACCTCGTTACCGAATTGATTGACTTTGTTGTATTCCAAAGATAGAATGAAATGTTCCATAAGCTTTCTCCAGCAATCCTTTTTCGTTCTCTTGTTGACAAAACTGAAACCAAGACGTGCCTTCTTTGGCTCCTTCCATTCCTGGACGGTGATCGGGACGTTGTCTCTAACAACGACTCCGCATTGGTTGATAAACTTTGAGGTGTGCCGTAGGGGCTTGCCGGTTTCACTGACAAACTCAATGGCATATGTTTCTCCTGTTTTCATCGCCTTGGATTTGCCACGCTTTGTCGTACTCGATCCGGCCGAGGGCTAAAAAAAGAAAGAGAGTCGCGCGCGTTAATACATATGTATTCACATTTCAGTAAGTTTGTATCACGAGAGGCTCAATGTATATATATACCTCGCCGGAGGTGGTTGCTACTTGCAATTCGAGATCGTCGTTTGTTGACGGTTGACCTTCGTCGACAATGTCCGTTCCTTCACCTTCTTGATCATCGACAATGTCTGTTCCACCGTCAAGGTTCAGAAAAGAAGAGACTACATCCTCTTCTTGCTCATATTCTGAGCCCGGCACATAAGGAATCTTGTTGTTGATGATGCCCATTAAATAACGTTCAGCCTCCGGATCCCTAAGCGGCTCGGCTCTATCGTCCGCCATATGTCACTCCTGCATATAGTAAAAATTCTTTAAGTATAAAGGAATTAAAAAAATAAGATTAAGGGGACATAGAGGAGGAGGAATTAAAAAATAAGATTATTGAGCACTCCTTTTCTTCTTCCTTTCCTTTTTCCTTTTCTTATTTTGTTTTTTCCTTTTCTTCTTCCTTTTCTTTTTCCTTTTCTTCTTCCTTTTCTTCTTCCTTTTCTTTTTCCTTTTCTTCTTCCTTTTCTTTTCCTTTTCTTCTTCCTTTTCTTCTTCCTTTCTTTTTCCTTTTCTTCTTCCTTTTCTTCTTCCTTTTCTTTTTCCTTTTCTTCTTCCTTTTCTTCTTCCTTTTCTTCTTCCTTTTCTTCTTCCTTTCATTCTTCCTTTTCTTTTTCCTTTTCTTCTTCCTTTTCTTCTTCCTTTTCTTTTTCCTTTTCTTATTTTGTTTTTCCTTTTCTTCTGTTTTGGTTTCTTTTGCATTGGTTTCTTTTGTTTTGTTTTCTTTGTTTTTCTTTTTGGTTTTCATTTGGTTTCTTTCTTCTTCCTTTTTTCTTCTTTTTTCTTCATTTAACATTTAACATTTTCTTATTTTGTTTTTCCTTTTCTTCTGTTTGGTTTCTTTTGCATTGGTTTCTTTTTGTTTTGTTTTCTTGTTTTCTTTTGGTTTTCATTTGGTTTCTTTCTTCTTCCTTTTTTCTTCTTTTTTTCTTCATTTAACATTTAACATTTAACATTTTCTTCCTTTTTTCTTTCTTCTTCCTTTTTTGTTTCTTCTTCCTTTTTTCTTCCTTTTTTCTTCATTTAACATTTAACATTTTCATTTGGTTTCTTTCTTCTTCTTCCTTTTTCTTTCTTCTTCTTCCTTTTTCTTTTGGTTTCTTTCTTCATTTAACATTTAACATTAACATTTTCCTTCTTCTTCCTTTTTCTTTCTTCTTCTTCCTTTTTCTTTCTTCTTCTTCCTTTTTCTTTTTGGTTTCTTTCTTCATTTAACATTTAACATTAACATTTTCCTTCTTCTTCCTTTTTCTTTCTTCTTCTTCCTTTTTCGGCGGCGGGAGGCGGAGGACGGCAGGCAGGGGCAGCGGGCGGCGGGCGGCGGGCAGGGGCAGGGCCAGGGCCAGGGGCGGCGGGCGGCGGGCAGGGGCAGGGCCAGGGGCGGCGGGCAGCGGGCAGGGGCGGCGGCGGCGGCGGCGCGCTAGGGCAGGGCAGGGGCGGCGGCGGCGCTCACTGGGGGCGGGGGCGGCGGCGCGCAGGGCAGGGGAAGTGGGGGGCGGCGGAGCTCACTGGGGGCAGGGCGTCGGCGTCGGCGTCGATCGGCGTCGGCGTCGGCCACACCAACCGCGACTAAAGGGTACCTTTAGTCGCGGTCCGCCTCCCCAACCGGGACTAAAGGTTTTTGGCGCCGCTTTCGTTCCCGCGCAGAAAGAGCCTTTAGTCGCGGTTGGGGACACCAACCGCGACTAAAGGGTACCTTTAGTCGCGGTCCGCCTCCCCAACCGCGACTAAAGGTCCTTTTTCATATAAAATAAAACTAATTCATTTTAAAATCTTAAAAATACAATTATATATCAAAAAAATCAGAAAAATAAAACTAATTCATTTTAAAATCTTGAAAATACAAATAATATATCAAAAAATAAGAAAAATAAAACTAATTCATTTTAAAATCTTGAAAATACAAATAATATATCAAAAAAATCAGAAAAATAAAACTAATTCATTTTAAAATCTTGAAAATAAAAATAATATATCAAAAAATCAGAAAAATAAAACTAATTCATTTTAAAATCTTAAAAATACAATTATATATCAAAAAAATCAGAAAAATAACACTAATTCATTTTAAAATCTTGAAAATACAAATAATATATCAAAAAAATCAGAAAAATAAAACTAATTCATTTTAAAATCTTAAAAATACAATTATATATCAAAAAAATCCGAAAAATAAAACTAATTCATTTTAAAATCTTAAAAATACAATTATATATCGAAAAAAATCAGAAAAATAAAACTAATTCATTTTAAAATATTCAAAATACAAATAATATATCAAAAAAATCTGAAAAATAAAAGTAATTCATTTTAAAATCTTAAAAATACAAATAATATATCAAAAAAATTCACATGATCCATTCAACAAAGTTTGGTACAATAAATTATTACACATCAATTCTTCCCTTGTGTCCCTGCTTGCTTACGATTGTGCCGTATCCATGGAGCATCCTCATCATTTAACTTAATGCTTGGGTCAGTGTTCACTTTGAAGGGAGGAATTTCACCAAACATATTATAATCTTCTGACATGTCTGTCTTGTCCTCCACTCCCACGATGTTTCTTTTCCCTGAAAGAACAATGTGGCGCTTTGGATCATCGCCTGATGTACTGATCGTTTTCTTATCTTTCCGTTTCCTCGGTTTGCTACTCATGTCCTTCAAATAAAAAACCTGAGCGACATCTTTGGTAAGGACGAATGGTTTCGTCAAGGTAACCAAGATTGTTGAAATCCACCATTATCATTCCGTATTGCTCGTCCACCTTTACCCCCACCTCCTGTTAGCTTGAACCATTTGCACCGAACAAAGGGACCTTAAAGGAGGGTCCATAGTCAAGTTCCCATATCTCCTCTATGTAACCATAATATGTGACCTTTTGCCCATTCTCGGTTGCTGCATCAAAGCGGACACCACTGTTTTGGTTGGTGCTCTTTTTATCTTGGGCGATGGTGTAAAATGTATTCCCATTTATCTCGTACCCTTGGAAAATCGTTATAGTCGAAGATGGTTTCTTGGCCAACATGTACAGCTGATCTCCAACATCATTGTCATTCATTAAATGTTTTCGCAACAACTGCCGAAAGTCTCCATGTGGGCCTTTCTAATCCAGGATTCAGGCTTCCCCGGGTTGTCCGAGCGTAAAATATTCTTGTGTTGCTCGAAGAACGGAGCCACCAAGCTGGAATTTTGCAGAACTGTGTGGTGTGCTTCAGTCATAGAATGACCGTCCATACATATCGTTGATTTCCTTCCGATCGTGCCTTTTCCACTTAGTCTCCCCTCGTGCCGCGATTGAGGAATACCAATCGGCTTAAGGTCAGGAACATAGTCAATACAGAACTCAATTACCTCCTCATTTCCATAGCCCTTGACGATGCTTCCTTCTGGCCTAGCACGGTTACGAACATATTTCTTTAATACTCCCATGAACCTCTCAAAGGGGAACATATTGTGTAGAAATACAGGACCGAGAATGGAAATCTCTTCAACTAGGTGGAGCAGGAGGTGCGTCATAATATCGAAGAAGGATGGTGGGAACACCAACTCGAAACTGACAAGGCATTGGACCACATCGTTCTGTAACCGTGGTAGATCTTCTGGATTGATTACCTTCTGAGAGATTGCATTGAGGAATGCACATAGCTTCACAATGGCTACTCGAACATTTTCCGGTAGGAGCCCCCTCAAAGCAATCGGAAGCAATTGCGTCATAATCACGTGGCAGTCGTGAGACTTCAGGTTTTGGAACTTTTTCTATGCCATGTTTATTATTCCCTTTATATTCGACGAGAAGCCAGACGGGACCTTCATACTGCTCAGGCATTCAAAAAAAATGACCTTCTCTTCTTTGGTAAGAGCGTAGCTGGCACGACCTTGAAACCATTCTGGATGCCGGTCATCTGGGTCTTTCAAAAGTTGTTGGTCTTCCCATACACGCCCAAGAAGCTTAGCAGGTTCACGCAAATATTCTTCGTAACATGCATCACGTCGATTGCAGAGCGGACATCTAGGACTTTCCAATATTCTAGCTCCCAAAATATAGATTTCTTCTTCCACATGGGTGCGTGCCCGTCAACTCCCCGCGGAACTGATTGCCCGCCAGGACCCTTTCCAAAGATGACTTTCAAATCCTTGACCATATCAAATATCTCAGCACCAGTACGTTCCGCAGGCTTCGGCCGGTGATCTGCCTTGCCGTTGAAATGCTTGCCTTTCTTTCTTACGTTATGATTTCGGGGAAGAAATCGACGATGACCCAGGTACACATTCTTCTTACAATTAACCAAACGTACACTTTCAGTCTCATGTAAGCAGTGCGTGCATGCATTGTATCCCTTATTTGTCTGTCCCGAAAGGTTACTGAGAGCAGGCCAATCGTTGATGGTTACAAAAAGCAACGCTCGTAGGTCAAATTCCTCTCCTTTGTGCTCATCCCAGACACGTACACCAGGTCTGGCCCACAACTGTAAAAGTTCATCAACTAATGGCCTTAGGTACACATCGATGTCGTTCCCGGGTTGCTTTGGACCTTGGATGAGCACTGGCATCATAATGAACTTCCGCTTCATGCACAACCAAGGAGGAAGGTTGTAGATGCATAGAGTCACGGGCCAGGTGCTATGGCTGGAGCTCTGCTCGCCAAAAGGATTCATGCCATCAGTACTTAGACCAAATCTTATGTTCCTTGCGTCAGCTGCAAAATCTTTGAACACTCTGTCGATCTTTCTCCATTGCGTTCCATCAGCGGTGTGCCTCAACTCCCCGTCGGACTTACGGTCCTCTTTGTGCCATCGCAACGACTTGGCATGCTTTTCGTTCCTGAACAGACGTTTCAACCGTGGTATTATAGGAGCATACCACATCACCTTGGCGGGAACCCTCTTCCTGGGTTTCTCGCCCTCAACATCGTCACCAGGGTCATCGCCTCTGATCTTATAACGCAATGCAGTGCATACAGGGCATTCATTCAAATTCTCATATTCACCGCGGTAGAGGATGCAGTCGTTAATGCATGCATGTATCTTCAGAACCTCTAAACCTAGAGGGCAGACAACATTCTTTGCTTCGTACGTACTGGCGGGCAACTCGTTATTCTTCGGAAACATATTCTTCAACATTTTCAGCAAATTTTCAAATGATGAGTCACCTACACCTTCCTGTGCCTTCCATTTTAGCAAATCCAGTGTGCAGCCCAGCTTTTTCAGACTATTATCGCATCCTGGATACAACGACTTTTTGTGATCCTCTAACATGCGATCCAAATTCTCCCTATCCTTGTCAGTTTCGCAGCGTCTCCGTGCATCAGCAATGGTCCGACCAAGATCATCAGCGGGCTCATCATGTGCCTCTTCTTCACCTTCACCTAACCCTTCCCCAACTTCAGCATCATCCTCCATGAAAGTATCACCGAAATGATCATGATAGTTGTCATCGATATCATCCCCTTCTTCATCTTCTTCCATTCTAACCCCTCTTTCTCCATGCTTGGTCCAACAATTATAGCTTCGCATGAAACCGCGCCGAAGCAGGTGCATGTGAACCTCTCTTGAGGAGGAGTAACCCTTCTGATTCTTACAGACAGCACATGGACAGATAATAAAACCTCGCTGCTTGTTCGCATTTGCCACTACGATGAAATATTTCAAACCCGTAGTGAACTCGCCGGAGAGTCGGGGACCGTACATCCATTGCCGATTCATCTGCATTATTATTATATAAAGTATATAATTAACCATCATGCATTTGTTAAACTAACTAGCTAGAAATAATACAAATTAAACAATGAACTACACACATGCATATTTTATCAATGACACATGAAAGGTTCAAGTTGCTAACCGCGATCGCGGAACATCAAATAAATGAGAAAGCTCAAGTGTGGCTCGGACACTTCATATCATGTTTGTTTCATGCTCTCGGGCATTTCATCGAACACCTTGTGTGCATAGGAGGAACCAAAAGCAAACCCACCACCCCCTTCTGAATATTGTGAAGTGAGCTGAGTGAAGTGAAGTGAGCTGAGTCCTATATATAGGGATGGGCCTTTAGTCCCGGTTGGCCTGGCCAACCGGGACTAAAGGCCTTCGGGGACCTTTAGTCGCGGTTGGCCAGGCCAACCGGGACTAAAGCCCCTCCCGTCCGCCAGCTGTCGACCGAGCGCGCTGGGCCCAGATAGTTGGTCACGGGTCTCCTCCCGAACCGCGACTAAAGACCCCTTTTGTCGCGGTTCGATTATTTTGGGGACTAATGGGGGCGTATGGAAGCCTCTTTTTCTACTAGTGGCAATACGTTGATGTCACGTGTATTATAACAAACCCCGAGGGGCATTTTTGAGTGAAAAAATATTTCAAATTGATCAGATTTTCCCTCCAAATATTTCGAGGGTATTCTCGGTACGAATTTCATTGCTATTTTCGGTACGATTTTTATCCCGTTCGCTAGGGTTTATTCCTCGCTGCCGCTAGGGTTTTACTCCTCGCCGGCAGGATCTAGCCGCGCGTCGCGACCCCTCCCTCCCTCCACCCCAATTTCCTCGTGATATCGCACCACCTTTTCAACGAAGAACACGAGAGGAGGCGCACTGTCCTGCCCGCGGGGGCCGCCGGGGAAGATTCGGCGCCATCCCACCACCCAGTCCTCCATGCGGGTGCCTATAGCCACAAGGTTATAGGCAACCTCTTTCCCACACCCCAATTGGTCGTTTGCGTCCTCTACATCACCTCTCCGCCATGGCAGCAGCTTTGATCTGGTCATGCATCTCGTCCAAAGGCAAGGTGGTTGCACATGGATCAGGTTCTGCGGGACTAGATCAAGCCGTCCGCCAGCCTCGACGGCCAGCGCCATTCGTTCAGCCCCGACTGCAAGATCTACGAACGTTCAATCATTGCATTCATACATTTATACATTTCATTCAACATGTATTCTTTCAATTTGGCTGATAGGTGAGACTTGGAGATCAATAGAGATGATAAGCTATTAATTTTGGAATGTACTATAAACAATTCATAGCTTATGTTGCTCAAATTTATGATGCTCGCTTCTTCTTGTGCAATTGCTGGACTGGGATCAACGGACTTGGCATGTGCTTTATAAGAAAAATTAGATTCACATGGGATATCCACCATTTGAAGATTGGTGTTAATTCTTATTATGATGTTTTAGCCTTGTTAAAGGGAGAGTAATGATCCTCGCAAAAAGCAGAGTGAAAGGAATGAGCATTCGATTCTTCCATATGTTGCATTTCATTCTTCCGTGTTTAGTTATGTCCAACATTTGTTACATGCACACACTTGACAAGGTTAGTACAAGTAGTAATGTTTCCTCTGTTTTGCAGGGCTATGACAGAACATGCTATGTGATTCCCTGAGGCAGGATGGATGTACCATGGCCATCCCACTATGCTCCTGAAGGTGATCCCTTCAATTCAGCGCACGTCCTACCATGCCACACCATGGTCGTTGCAGAACCTGCAGAGGCCCCCTATGGTACATGTTTACTCTTCTTATCCTATGCTCTCTTTTATTGGCTTTGCGGCCTGCCTATGAGACATTGACTGTGCCGTTTTCTGGGATAGCTGGGATTGCGTGTTGATTCATGCAGTATTTTTTCTTCTGTTGTGAGGCTATGCTCATACTCGTACCTTTTTCTCTCGTATGAAAATATACATATCATAATCCATTATTCTTCTAGGGTTACCCGTGCACTGTAATTGGTCCGAACCTTGCCTAGGCACTGTTACTGTCACATGGTTGTAAAAAGCAAATATAGATTTCTACGAGATCCCGTAGAGACCAAATTTATTTCAAGCAAAGTATTGTAACCAATATTATTGAAGTTTTACAACCTGACTCATCCGCAATGGACTAAGAACACGGCTAGGAAACCTTCTTCGGGACTAAAACCCAACCACACCCTACTCAATCTATTTATGGCCAAGTGTACACTCCACATGTAAGAATGAACCACACTGCTGGACTAACTACTTGCATCTTCGTCGTCTTCAACCGCAGCTGCATCCGATAGCCTAGCATGGTACTGCTTGAACCTATTCCTGTATTTCATTTTGTTGTAGCGTGAATCACAAGAACAACAGGTAGCTCTCTTATGAATTTGTCGATGTAGGCCTGCATGCGAGGATATGTTAGTATCGTTCCATAAGTTTCAGAAAATGACAAAATTTTAGGTGTTACTCTACGTACTTGGTCATATTGCATCCTCATTTTGACTCCCGTAAATAATTCGATGTTCTTTAGCATGTACAGTGCACAATAAGAACTGCAACATTTTATGTTGTTAGATCAGCATTTCAGATATTAACAATCTAAAACAAAAACAAAAGCTAATATTGTTGATTGACTTCTCATCGGCTTTTGGCACATTAATATTCCGTACTGGCCATTGCGTCACGTTAATGTCTTCCCGCTTTCTATCCCATTGACTCGCATCGCTGCTCTCAGATGTCTTCCATCCCACGTACCTGCAAGCCCAATGGGATGAGAAGTTGCCTACGACTAATACTTACATACGATGTTAAATCCTTTATTATAATTAAATATGTTGAAATTCTCACCATGTTATTTACTTCTCTGGGTACCATACAGTGGAAAAGTGAATCAAGAACCTGAATCTCCTTCCTTCTGGGGTTTACGACCACAAGGAACCAGTGGACGTTTAAACTGTTCGTAGGTAGGAAAACCTGGAGTGCACAGATAATTAGATCAACGTGCATAGTAATAAAAAAATATGTTCTACGTCAGGTTAAAATACCATATCATGTTTCAGGTAGGTGGTTCCTTGTGTTGTTCCAGGAATGCCTGCCAAAGCGTCCTCGTAGCACTCCTCTATCCTACCATCTCTTTCGAGCTTAGCGACGCCGGCCACCCTCTCAATGTAAACCAATTGGCCGTCCCATGTGTCAATTGGTTCATCATGATGCATGAGCTGGATCGCAACATCAACCACCTACAACAATAATCAAGTTAATTGTATTGTACAAAAATGAAACTTCATAAACTAATTTGTGAAATATCTTACTTCGTCACCCAACCATACACCATCTTCAGATTCATCTTTTTGGGTGAGGCAATGCAAATGCTTCGATAGCACGACAATGTCATCAACTAAGACCATTTGTAGTGTTGATCAGTGACGCCATGAAATCCTGTCGAACCATGTCTAGCTGGTCCCACTGGGTTTCAGGAACTTCTGGCCTCTTTTTTAAGTTGCTAGAGCTGATTTTCCTCTTTTTATTGTTCGTGTCCTCGGAATCATTTGTAGACTCTGATGGAGTCTTGTTTTTCCTTTTTTTTCTTCTCAGTATCGTACGGAGCGTACTTACTTCTTGCTGCTTTCTAAAGGATTTATCATGGCTGTCATCATCTGTGAAGGCACGGGGCTCTTCAGGCTCTCGCGATCCCATAGCCTTCACCGAGTGCTGCTTACTCCGTCTGTTGAATGGATTCTGTCATACGAAATAAACCGCGTGTTAGCCTTTAGCAGATTCTTGCTCAGTTATAGGTAAAATGTGAATCACCTGGAAATCTTCAAGGCTTGTGGTGGCTTTGGAATGCATTGGTTATCCAAACTAGGAGCACCCTCGATATCATCCACCTCTTTCAAAAGCTTATGAACATCACTGAGATCCTGTTTGATTTTTACAGCAGCTCTTTCGAATGCTTCATCCTGTACGTGGAAGATCACATGTTATTTCTGAAACGACAATGATTGCTTCATAATTAAGTTAACATGCATGCGTACATCAAAATCTTCATCAAGGTTCTTCATGGGGGGCTCCATGTCATCATTTTTATTCCCTTGTTACAATGGTGCTTAGCAGCGACCTCCGTGACATCCTTTTGTTTCCCCTGGTCAGAAGCCTGCTCAGTATTCTCAACAGAGGCCTCCATTGGGTGTGAAGGTGCCCCGAGGTCAGAAAGATGTATGTCCTCCACTCCTGGAAATATTCCATCGCGTTTTTTCTTTAAAAATACATATTAGTCTGGGGTGTTTTAATAGTAAACAAATTTAGAAAAAACCGTGTACGCGTAAATTTCCAATTATATATACTAATCTCATAATTCTAGGCTTACGTTCAATTCTTTGATGAGGTCCTCCGTGAGCTTTCCATTTGTACGGGTACGCCTAAGGCACTCATCCATTTTCTTTTCAAGGGTGCACATCCTATCGACTTGTTCTGCACCAGCCTCCCGCACGAGGGAGGCAACTTCTTGCAAATCAGTCAATACATGTCCGACGAGTACCTTAATCTGAGACTTTGAAACAGTTAGAATCATATAACTTCATACTAGTTGGAATGTTACAATATATATTTGTGCCTGATGTAACTCATTTACTTGAGCGCCAGTCTTCGGTTTGGCCAGCGTACCATCTCATGCTGGAATGAAAGCCCTCATCAGGTCCTCAACATACTGCAGTTTAGTGTCGTTAGTATGATTTAGAAGATATATATGTTACATAATCCAGGCAATGTGCTGACATTTTATCTCTCCAACTCCCAGATAATTATTCTGGATTATATTGTCAACCTTTTTTGCCTTCTCCTCGCTCCAGTTCTGGATCAGCGGCCTTAACCTTGATTCATACGAGATGCTAGAGTCCAATTGGTGCACTCTGAACTTCTCGTAATACCATGTCTGCATGAAACCAAAAGCAGTTTACAAACATTCTCGTACATTATGTAATGTATGTTAGGTAATTGATAATTGTACTACTATGAATTACCTGCAGCAGTGGTAGATTCCCCTCCAGAATTGCCTCACCATTTACAAAATTCTTCACACTATCCATAAGATAGTAAAGCGTTAGCTGTCCAAGATTCGTTCCCTTTATCGTCTCAACGTTTCTAACAATCCCAATATATTTGTTATCCACATACTCCTCTTTTGTTCGGCATACATATTTGCCTATGGTGTACAAGACAAATGGCCTGACAAAATTTGGTGTGCTGTCGCCTTTCATCTTGGCTAGCAATCCTTTGAAAGTTATTTTGGTGTCATTACGGTCTTTCTATTTCTTCCACAACTCCATATTATCATCAAGATTTGAAGGGACGTGCTTCTTCCCATGGCAGGGCATGCCTTTTATATGCGCTACATCTTCTAGTGTGATCCTACATGGTCTCCCATTGATGATAAAGGCATCCTGCTCTGCATCATATGAATTAGCGATGGCCAGGCACAGTACACGTCTAATTTTGATGCTAGGTGTCTTGAGAAGTCCAACCAGTCCTATCAACTGGATGTACATCCTTTGCTGCGTGTTTAATCCATTTATGAACTCCTCATATGGCGGGAAAAAAGCATCCTGGGTTCAATGGATGTGCAAGTGTGATTAGATTCAGCATGATATACAACTTAAACACTCATATAGACGAATACAACTTATATATACCAACATAAAAATTGTGCTCTACGCTACTGCATGAGGTAATTTGTTTACAAGCATGCTGAGTTCCATGAATGTGCAAATATTATCTTTAGATTCAGCTTGGTTACTTTTGAATGGTCATATAAGGTAATCTCCATTGCAAGGCGCTTATCAGAAATAAAATAAAGATTGGAAAATAAAAAACTATCCAACCAGTGGTCTCCTCATCTCTAGGCGCTAATCATGGTCACTAGTAAATGGATTTAAAACATGGGACATCGATGCCTTCCATAACTTGTGCGGAAGGAAAAAAGAAGGCAAGCACCCGCTGCACTAATTGGCATCGACAAGACCAGACACTAAGATTTAGCTTGGAATTAATCAATGAACTGCCAATCTGGTAGGAAACAAATCCTAGTGCCCTCCCCTAACACCCCCAACTTAATTTGTTTAAAAACATGCTGAGTTACATGAATATGCAAACAAAGAGTGGGTTGCAACAAGAGATCATGGGAGGAAGATCGTGGCACGAATTATAGCAGCGGCTGCAGCAGTAGATCGTGGGGAGTTACCAGAGGATTCATGTTTGGCTCCGTTGTTCGGTCTTGCTGGATTCCTGGGTTGCTCCGTCCTTCAGTCTTGCCGGTTTGGGCAGCGCAGAAGGACGAACTATGATCTACGAGGTTTCAAAGGATCCCTATTTATAGGGACCGTAACAACCCGGGCATATATCTACGTATAGATTTCTTCGGTTGGAGGAAATCAAGGGAGGGGACCCACCTGGTTGAATATTAGGGGGGGCGTAGAGAGTTTAGGAAAGGTAAGTTATGGTGTAAAAAAACTAAGGTTAGTTGTGTAACAACACGTAGGTCTCCTGAGAATCACGGTCGACAAAAAGATATAGTTCCCGTTTCTTTGAAAATCAGCCAAAAGAACTGGACTGCTTTTATTATTTGTTATAAGTAAATCACTGGACCTATTTTAGGATGAAAACTGGTTCTAAAGTCAACAAGGATTGAGTTTTCACACGTGAAGTATATATTTTACTCTCTCTTGTGAAGCTATTTTATTGCCATCCGATCTTGCATGCTCATGCTCATACCTTTTTTCCTCGTATATGTGAGATCAAATTTTGTTAATACTGAATCATGTCTGGTGTTGCTCAAGATGGCACGACACCATGGTTTTCACTTCAGTGAGATTTCGATGAAATAACTGAATTTCATTCATTTCAGCACTCACTGCAATATTTGCCTTTCGGCCAAAATATTTCAGCCTCACTGAATTTCTGCCCAAATATTTGACCACTCGGTGAAATTTTTCTGAAACTTCTAACTAGCGATGTTAAAAAAATTATGAAACTTCTAACTAGCGATGTAATTGTTCTGAATCTTGTCAAGACTCCGACGAAACTTAAATATAAATATAAGAATTCAGTTAACCTTCCTAAGCTTCAAAAGTTCTGCTTGTAAAAAGAAAATATATGTTTCAGCGTCTCCCATGCAGATCAAATTTATTTCAAGAATAGTATTTGGAACCAGTACTGTGAAGTATTACAACTTGATTAATCTGCACTGGACTAAGAACATGGCTAGGAAACCTTCTTCGGGACTAAAACCAAACCACACCCTACTCTACTGCTTCATAACCAAGTGTACACTCCATATCTAAGAATCAACCACCGCTCGACTAACTGCTTGCATCTTCATTATCTTCAATCGCAGCTGCATCCGATAGGCTAGCATTGTACGTTTTCAGCCTTTTCATGGACTTCAATTTGTTGTAGGGTGAATTAAGAAGGACAACAGGCAGCTCTCTTCTATAATTGAGGATGTATGCATGCATGGGAGGATATGTTAGTATCGTTCCATATGTTTACAAAATTAACAGAATTTTAGGTGTTACTCTAAGTACTTGGTCATAATGCAGCATAAGATCTTCTCCCGTAAAGAATTCGATGTTCTTCAGCATGTAGAGTGCACAAGAAGAACTACAAAAATTAATTCTGTTAGCAGCATTTCACGTATTAACAATGAAGAACATAATTAGAAGCTAATATTGTTGACTGACTTGTCATCTTGTCTTGGCACACGAGCATGCTTTACTGTCCATTGGGTCACGTTAATGTCTTGCCATGCATGGCTTTGTGGTCCATTGATTCGCAGCAATGCTCTCAGATGTGCTTCCACCCCACGTATCTGCCAAAGTCCATGGTATGAGAAGTTGCTCATGGTTCATGGTTAGGTATGATGCTAAATCCTATGTTATATTGAAAGACGTTTAAAATATCACCACGTGAACCACTTGTGTGCAAACTACGTAGCTGAAAAGTGAATCAAGCATCTGAAGCTCCCTCCTTCTGGGGTTTATGACCACAAGGAACTAGTGGGTGTTCGCCATCTTCGTAGGTAGAAAAACCTGGACAGCAAACATGATTACATCAACATGCATAATAATTATAAAAATACATGTGTTTATGTCATGGTTAGATGGTACCAGATCATGTCTGAGGTATTTGTCTCCTTTTGGTGTTCCATGACTGCCCGCCAAAGCAGCCTCGTGGCAGTTCTCTACCTTACCATCTCTTTCGAGCATAGCGGCGCTGGCCACCCTCTCAATGTAAACCAGTTGCCCGTCCCTTGTGTCCTTAGGATGATCATGATGCATGATCTGAATCACAGCATCAACCAACTAAAACAAAATTCAAGTTAATTGTACTATGCAAAAGAAAATTGGTAAACTAATTTGGCAAATATCTTACTACGTCACCCAACCATTTGTCATCTTCGGCTCCATCTGTCATGGTGAGGCATTGCATATGCTTCTGTAGCAGAACAATGTCATCAATTACCACCAATTGTTTATCAAGATCTGAGGTGTTGACAATTTCGGCCCCATAAATCAGTCGAAACTTGTCAAGGTCCATCTCCAACCTCGAAGCACCTGTGTCTATATCTTTTAAATTGCTTGCACGATTTTTCGTCTTTGTATTCTTTGTGTCCTTGGAATCATTGGTAGACTCCGATGGAGTCCTGTTTTTCTTTCTCTTCTTATCACTATCGTACAGAACATAGTCTTCATTGCACAATAATGAATATGCCACTCTTTTCCGGCTGCTCGCATGAGTTGGTAGCATGGAATCAACCACACTATCTTGTCGCTGCTTTGCTAACGAATCATCATAGTTGTCCTCATCAACTGGGAAGACATGGGGCTCTTCCGGCTCTCTTATTCCCTTAGCCTTGGCAGACCGGTGGTTGCTTTTGGTACCTGCCTCACCCCCACCACAATACTGACATATTCATCATCTTGATTTCTTCTTTCTTCAGCCTTTGGCACATTCTCATTGTGCCTCAAATTCAGAGGATTCTGCGATTCGAAATAAAGGACTTGTTAGCTTGCAATCTGCGCGAAGTAAAAAAACAAAACCAGTTAACTGTAAAATGTGCATCACCAGGAAAGCATCAAGGCTTGTGGTGGCTTTGGA
This sequence comes from Triticum aestivum, assembly GCF_018294505.1. NCBI lineage: Eukaryota > Viridiplantae > Streptophyta > Magnoliopsida > Poales > Poaceae > Triticum > Triticum aestivum. The sequence goes on along the minus strand of NC_057796.1, from coordinate 31,831,684 downwards.
ATGCTTTCGCGGATCCAAACTCGGAGCACCCTGCGAAGCATCCAGCTCTTTATAAAGCTGTGAAACATTCTTGAGACTCTCCTTGCAAGCTGCAGCAACAGCTCTGTCTTCTTCATCCTGAACATGGAAGATCATATGTTAGCTACGAATCTGCGTTAACTTAAAACAAAATCAGTTAGATTTGAAATGTGTATCACCATGAAAGCTTCAAGGCTTGTGGTGGTTTTTTAATGCTTTCGCGATTGCAAAATAGAAGCAGGCTGCAAATCTTTAGCTATGTTCTTCATGGGGGCATCCATGTAATCTTTTTGTATTCCACTAGCAGAAATGCCTTTGGCAATGACCTCCGTGTCATCTTTTTGTTTTTGCTAGTGAGTAGTATTCTCTCCTAGGACCTCCCTTGGGTCCGCAGGTACTCCCAGGTCAGATAGTTGTATGTCCTCGGCTCCTGGGCGATCAACATCAAATATTCCATAGCGGTGGTTCTTTAAAAAAATGTGTTAGTGTGGAGAGTATTGATAGTAAAATTATTTATAGAAACTCATAATGGTGTACTTACATTGAATTCTGTGACGAGGTCGTCCGTGCGTCTGCCGTTCGCAAGGGTACGCGTAAGGCACTCGTCCAATTTTTTTCAAGGGTGCACATCCTATCAAATTGTTGTGCACTGGCCTCCCGCACAATGGAGGCAACTTATTTCAAATCAGCCAATACACGTCCCATGAGTGCCTTATCCTACAAATTACAAGCAGTTAGAAGCATATGACTTCGATTGTACTTGCAAAGTTACAATATATATTTGTGCCTGATGTTCATCATTTACCTGACCGTCAGTCTTTGGTTTGACCAGCGTCCCAACTGGTGGGGGATTGAAAGGCCGTAGCAGGTCATCAACATAGTACATGTTAGTGTCATTAGTATAATTCAAAACATATGGTAGATAATCCAGGCACACGGTACTAACACTTTACCTCTCCAACCCGTATATAATTTTTCTTGATTATGTTGTCAACCTTCTGTGCCTTCTCGTCACTCTAGTTTTGGAACAGCGGCCATAACCTTGATGCATACGAGATGGTAGAGTCCAATTGGTGCACTCTCCACTTCTCATAGTACCACGTTTGCATTACAACAAAAATAGCTTAGAAATTTTTCCATAAAATGAAATGTATGGTATGTTAATAATGATTGTATTAGCTGCAACAGTGGTAGGTTGCCCTCTAGATTTGCTCCACCATTTACAAATTTCCTGACGCTAGCCATAATATGGTCAAGCGTAAGCTGTCCAAAATTGGTGCTCTTTATTGTCTCAACGTTTCTAACAATCCCAAGGTATCTGTTGTCCACATACTGCTGTGTTGTCGGACATACATATTTGCTTATGGTGTACAAGACAAATGGCCTGACAAAATTAGGTGTGATGTCGCCTTTCATCTTGGCTAGCAATCCTTTCAAAGTTACTTTTGTGTCATTGGGGTCTTTCTGTTCCTTCCACAACTCCAAAGTATCGTCGTGATTTGAAGAGACGTGATTCTTCCCCATGCAGGGCAGGCCTGTTATATGCTCCACATCTTTTAGTGTGATCCTACATGGTCTCCCATTAATTATAAAGGCATCCTGCTCTGCATCATATGAATAAGCGATGGCCTGGCACAGTAGACGTCTCATTCTCATGCCAGGAGTCTTGAGAAGTTCACCCAGTCCAATCAACTTGATGTACGTCAGTTGTTGTGCGTTTAATTCTTTTATGAACTTCTCGTATTGCAGCAAAGAAGCAACCTGAGTTCCCTGAATGTACAAATAGTGTGATTAGATTCTGTATGGTATTCATTTAAACACGCATAGAACTGACTAGATCTAATCTATGCCAATATCAAAATTGTGCTCTACAGTACTGCATGAAATCATAGAGCTTGTAGGCCATATAATGAACACTAGACATAGAAAAACAAGCTATCTCTATCGGCAAATTGACTGATAATAGTAGAGATTTTTAGTAGAAAGAGCAGACTTTGGTCTATGTATACTATTAAATTTTCAGGCGTCACGCAGATCAAAAGATCAATAGTTTATAGATAATCTCAAAAAAGGAATGTAGCAATTCCATTGCAAGCATTCAAGAGCACATACTCAGTTCCCATCAGATTCAAAAAGATCAATTAGTAAAGACCATGCAAAATTAAGGGCAATCACCAACAGTTTCAATGACTAGAGACTAAGAACTCATTTAGAATGCCTATGCCAAAAAATTAGCAATTTCCAAATTTTAAGGCATATAAACAGAGATGATAACCTTCATGTCCAGTAAACATGACCATAGTAGAGACTCGAGCAACCAAAAACACAACTAGGCATCATCAAGAAGCCTAAAAATGTTGACATGGACCGAAACATGTGAGCCTAAAATTTAATATAGTACATACATTTGATGTTCTCAATGCCAAATAAGTGAGGCATGCTCATATTTCTGCATGTTTTTACTAAATCATGTACATTGTGACCGTTGAAACACGCAGAACTGACAAGTTGGACTAGTTACCACAGATTCACAGTGAACAAATTAACTACAAACACTAGTCTTGAATTTCTAGACGTTTAATGTAAAACTGGCCAATCAACAAAAAGAGAAAACAACTTACGTACAAAACTACTTTGTATTCTGTCTACTGTGTATTTGATCAGACATTTAGGAGTACTACGATTATTTTGTTGATTCGGTTGCTGGTTTTAAACAAAGTTAAATTACTAGTCCTTCCTTTCCATATCGTTACACGTAGAACTTTCCAGCACGAAAATTAGCGCAAGTTTCATTACAGAGAGAGGCATTCACGACTAAAAACTAAGAGAGGAAGGCATCCACGATCTCCCTTAAGTTTTGCTAAAGCACATCTAGATGTGCTCTAAGTATTGCACATCAAAGTCCTATGTCATTGATTTTATGCTAAGATTCGTGCAAGCCTTCTTTTTTTCTTTTTTTCTTTTCTTTCTAGACACACCCATCTCCCTTCGGTAAAATAGGGATAGTTCGTTGTGGTTGTAACTAAACAAGATCAAAAGGAAGTGCGCCGTAAATTATGGGATTGCATGCTGACTTGGGAAGGAGGGAGTATACAGAATACAAGGATCTCGATCGTTACAGGAGGATTCTCTCGATGGCGACCGGCTCCATTGCTGTTCGCTTTCATCTTTCGATTCGCCGGCTTCTCCGACGTGCCCTTCTCTTTCGTCGGCTTCTCTGACGTGCCCTTCTCTTTCATCTCAGGATTCGCCGACACAGGGTTCGAAGATGACGGCTCCGTCGGCTTCACCGACCTGGGAGCTACTTTGGGCGTCGTGGGGTGGTAATTCGGTGTAGTCATGGAAGGCTAGGTATGGGAGGCGTGGGGTGGAGTATACGATCTATGCCGTGAAAAGCTTTCTATTTATAGGGGATTCTCTAACAACCGACCAGAAGGAAATATTGGGAATTTGGCATCTCAAGAAGAGGTAGTTTTAGATCACGTAATGTTTTTTTAGCACGTTTTTTTTTTGACATTTTTTTAGCAAGTTTAGATCAGTAATCTCAACCGTGAAGCGTTTGGGCTTCTTGTGCTTTCTTATACGGGCCTATTATAATGGGATGAGCCCATTTTAAATGAGAACATGAGAAAGGAAAGCGAGGCCTCCAACAGGCGGGACGAGCCCCATCCCAATTAGTTAGGACGGGCATGCGTGAGGGCGCTTCGTCCTCACTGCCATGACTCTCCAAAAATGGTTCCTCTGCCTCTGCGTCCTCTCGATTCCCTCTTCCTCCGCGTCGCCCCCTCTCCCAACAATCTGGCTTCTGGAACGGTGAGTTCTCCTTCTTGTCAATTTTGTTATTAGTTCTCCAGTAGCAACACATACGATGGCCTTCTTCTTGTCAATTTCTTGTTCTCCTGCTTCTTTATTTTGTGCGCAAAGATTCATCTTCCTGCAACATGTAGTCCGTTGCCTTATGAGAATTTTGCACACAGATTCATTTGCATGCAACATCTAGTCCGTTGTCTTGTCAATTTCTTGTTTTTCTGCTACTTCTTTAGTTTGTACACACAGATTCATCTGCATGGGCGATGAACAATTCATAGAGACATGTTTATTCTTGATTGTATTTGCAGTTGTTTAGATAAATATTTCAACAGCGTAAATTTTGATTGTTAATTCGCATATACTCCCTCTGCAAGGAAATATAACAACTTTTGGTTCACTACTTTAGTGATTTCTTTACAAAGGGAGTAGATGTTTAGTTTAAATTGTTCATGCACTTGTTTACATAAACTTTCAATAGCACCAGAATTACTATACTATCTGCCGTCATATTCATCTCGGCTTATTGTTATCATGTTATTGTCATGCTTCATGTCTTATACTGGTTTCATCAATTACAGTCCTTCGGCATGGCGTTCGTGAAAGATTATGCTGTCAGGGCAGATGGAAATACCAAAATTTTTGTGAAGTACACGAACAAGGCTAGCTGTGTTGAGTATTGCATTCACATATTCAAATACTGGCTGTAGAACGACGACTAGAAGATAGTTGCACTGGATGTGAAGTTCACCTGGCCTAGTGGTCTGACACAGATGGCTGCCGTGGTCCAGTTATGCGTTGGCATCTACGTCCTCGTGTACCACATAAGAGTTGCTGATGAGCACTGCGGCCTGCTTGCCGCCTTCCTGCTCGACGAGGAGTACACCTTTGTTGGGGTGGACATCAACAATGACCAGAAAAAACTCAAGCGTGTTGGTCTGGTGGTACGAAACTTTGTGGATATCTAGAATATGTGGAGAGTGCCTGATCCAGTGACCATTAAGCCAAAGTATGGCTTGGCTGACTACGTTGGTTCCATCATCCACCACAGCTACAACAAGATGAAGGATGTTATCACAGAAGATGACCACCATATATGGGCAGAAGCGCCCTTGCCCTTGAAGAACATCTATTATGCTTCCAGGGACGCGTATGCCACCTACGATGTATACAAGTGCTTGGTGAACTTCCAGAAGGGGTTCCAGAGTCAGTGCCAGCATCTCGCCAAACCATCTAGGCGGTCGAGGAAGTCTGGAAGGAAGAATGAATCAACCTAAAATGTTTCTTCTATCTATCTAGCCGATAGTCTGTAAACTTTATTATACTGCTAGTAAGTCGTAAGTTCAAATTTCCTGCAAGTTGAATCATCCTGTATTCTAGCTGTCTTGTCTAATTTGATCCACGTTCACGAGATATTATACTTAAGACGTTTATTTTGTTTCAGTTTTGCTAGCTATGATACAGAATGCGATAGCCATTTTTACCAAAAGATTATTTCAGATTTATAATGAATACTGTTCTCAACTGGGTTTGAATAGAGAAAATTTATTTTTTAATTGCATAGAGAAATTTTATTTTTTTAATCAAAAGAAGGGTCACCCCCTCTGATTTTCCATTAACAAAAACCACATGGTCTTTCAAGCCCATGATACAAACTACAGCTAGAAACTAAAGTAATCAACTAGCAGCACAAATCATACATGGTAGCAAGCCCAGCCAGGCTTAACATGAAGGTGCAAAAAATAAAACTACGGCAGAGGACAGAAAATATAGCTGAGAGATGCGCAGGCGACACCGCAGTACCCTGTGACTCCACACTTGCGATGAACTGTACAATTCACCCGCTACATGCTCTAGCCTGCGCATATAGACCATCAGCACCTCTTTGTTTACCACCTTCATCTGCAATAAGACCATACCATTTATTTTGTAATCTCACATTATTCCTGCATTACAAAAGAACACAACTGGTGCCCTTTCCGCATCTCCTATGCAAACACTAGGTAGTTCTACCATCTTAACTCCATGATTTAAATTATTAATAAAATCCCCTTAACGGTTCTATTTGCATTACCATCGTTCATGATTATAGCTAGGGAAACAGCAGCCAATAAAGCAACTACCTGTGTAAGCCCTATTTTAAGTCCTAAATAGGGCCCAATCCTAGCATTTACTCTAACTGCAACATGTCCTATTCTCATAGTCATCGTCACCCAAGACAGAATGAAGACGTAACCCCATAGATGCATAACTGCTATGAACATAGTTTTCGCACTATACCTAGTGTAAAGGACACTCTGGCGTTGTCGTGCTAGATTTGTGGCTCCTTGGTCAGCATATTCATAACCACCTTGATCTGAAGATCTTCACGGGTGGTGGCCTTGAAACCGAATAGAACAGCTTTATGAATCTTGAGCTCTTCACTATCAACAAAATCACTCCATCCCTTGCCGAAGATGATGCGGCCATCATCACACTTGTGGTACTTGACCGGCATGAAACTGTCCTTGCACAGCCGAATGCCAGCAAGCCCATCTCCTGGTATCTCCCCATCTCCTGGGGTCTTCAGGGCGTCGACAACTTTCACCGGTAATCTCTATATGCACCATCATAGGAAGAAAAAATATGAAATATGTGAAGGAACAGTAAACAAAAGGATCTTCAGCTACATCTACATATATTACATAAGGAACTTCAGTTATGGGAAACAAAAGGATATGCAAAGACACACATCAGTGTATTCACTGGTTTCAGCTACAATAGCATATCATTAATCTTTCTCTCCATGAAAAAACATAGAAAATTGCATACAAAATAGAAAATACTAGTACACCAAAAACATACCATCGTCTTTCCTGATATGTTCAACTTGGTGAAGCGGTGGACAAAAAATGCACCTATATAACCTTTCTTCATCGCCAAAAGGTCATGTAGGTTCAGCTCCTCTTGCTTCGTCAGATTAATTCCCTTCGTTATACAGCTGATTCTAGAGGATCTTTACGCTCTTCGTTTTGATCTCATGTCCTTGGCAGGTTGCAGAAGTACACCATAGGAATGTCTTCAGTCAAATCGAAGGAGACATGGTCGCCTTCTCGCAGGTCGAAGTCTTGAACAAACCTGCACCAGTTTTCACCACCGCTGATCGCCCTTGAATTCCCTTTGTACATGCCAAAATCATATGTGCGGCTCCCTCTCGCTTGAAAAAGCAATGAACTGTCTGGGATGGCGCTGAGCTGGTGCCATGCGTAGCATGGCACGATCTGTAGATGTAGAATTTAATTTCTATTTATTTCCTACTTTTTGTTGATCTTCAAAGTAGAGGGGAACAAACACAATACAAGTAAAAATTGATATGCTTATTTATACCGCAGCTGAAGTGTTCCCATCTAGCCTGACGGTAAAGGTCAACCCATCAGCATCGGACATGTTGCAGTCCCCTCGACAGGTTATGCACACCACCTGTGTAAACAAAACAAAATGAAGAAAATAAAAGGATGAAAAATTTAAGAAAAGGGCTTATGCATGTAAACACACTAGGCAACAATCATACAGTATAATCAACAAAGGTACTGCATCAGTAATCAACAATCATACACTTGAACTGAGCGGGTGGCTCGCCCTCCACTCCTCATAGCGCCGCAACGCAGCGCATGCCCGCCGCACCACAGCTTGTTCAGACATGTCCTTATCCTGATCCTCGACCGGCAGCATGGGCTCATCCTGAGCGTCGACGCACGGCATTGGCTCGTCCTCCTCTACAACACAATTGAGGTAGTGTCTAAGACTGAGTAGTAATCTCTGAGAATAGTCCTATCAAAACATAAATCCTACTACTGCTATTACTCCGCCCACCCGAATGTACACACACACACCTTCAACTTATAGCCCATCTACATACATCCGCATCCAACAATATGTTCCTGGAAAAAGAAAACAAAATATGTTCTAGAAGGACGAAGGATCGTGAGGGTAACCAACTCAATTAGCCACTTGTCTGTGATATTGGAGAAAATGAACTTACTTCACTTTTTCATGGTACTACATAAGCACATAAAATAAAGATTAAAATAATTCCTAAAAACTATGATATATTGTATGCCCTGGCATTTATAATCTTTAAAATCTGAACTTAATTTGGGCAACAGAACTAAGATGTTATTGTTACTTCCCTAGAATGATACAAATATTTGGATCAAAATTTCAGATTCTGCAAAAAAAACAAACACTGTAGTAAATATTATTCTGAGAAATGTTTAGTTGACTTGCAATCTATGACTACAAGTTAATGGCTGCCTTACTAAACCCAAGCTAATTTCTGCCTAAAAAGGAAATTAATCCACTAGCCTAGCTTATAAGTTTTGAGCCCACCCTCCGGTTTCTTCCTAGATTCGCCACTGCACAAGGCCAATATTTTTTAAAGTTTTTAAAGGACCGTTTGCTGAAATTTGCTGCTATTGTGTTACGCATCTGCACTTGCTCATTTTTATGAAAACCCTGGAATACCGAAACCCTAGAAAAAAATACCGAGCAAGCCACCGATGTAGAAAACTTCCTTCAATCTCTGCATCGCCTTCCATCTAACCTCCGATTTAAAAATCCTAACTATCTAATCTCTGACTTTGAAAACCATATCCAACTCCCGAAACGGCAACACAACAAGGAACAAAGAAGTCGAAGGTTACAAGTTAGGGTTTTTCACTTCACCTAGCTGCCGGTAGTCGCTAGGTGCTTGCTGGCGGCCTCCCAATCTCACACCGCGTTCTTCTGCTCCAACCGTCGAGAGCGGCCAGGCGAGTAGGCGGCGGGGTCGCGGCGGGGTGGTTTGTGGGGAGGTTGGAGGTGAGGGGGGCAGGGTGTGTGGGGCGATGGGGGTGATGACACGGACCCTATCCGTGTCAAGCACAGAAAATAACGGCCCGTGGGTCCAGTTCGTAAAGAAACAACCAAACAGGCCCACATGCCGCTTACCAGTCACAAAGTAAAACCCTATGTTACTAATAAAACAACACAAAGATAAATCCTTTTGTGTAAAAACAAAAATAAAGGAAAATCATAAAAAAGAGGGAAATCCTTTTTGGGTGAGTTCAACGTGAACATGATGGTGAGAGGCTCAAGGAGGAGTTTTGTGCGTTTACAACACCTTTGTTTTAGAGAAAAAATGCAGCTTACAATGTGAAATTATAAAATCGTTATTAATAAGTGCTGAAAATTCCTTATTAAAAAAATTGTTTCTTTCCAGAAAAAACAAACTTCAATAATGGGGGTAGGTAATTGCGTGGCCTTTCTCGCCCCCACCCCCTCCCTCCCTCGCATATTCGGGCCATTTACCGCATTTCTATGGTTGTAACCCCGAAAGTTCAAGATCTTACGTGGCCACCATGAAATCATAGCAGGGAATGGGATGAGTGCCCCATATTAAGCTCTTTGGTCCATATATGTGCCATATGCTACCAATGGGAGGCGTGGCCTCGACGCCGTTCTCTAGGGTTATGATGCACGTCTGTTGTCGTTATAATCAATGCAAATTCGTGAGGGGCTAAAAATTCACGGGACCTGGCGTGGTGTCATCGTACAACCCCTACAGGGTGTGGTAAAATAACAAGAGCGGCATGCATCAGCCCTCACATAGGCTGTATGCAAATGGGACCATATCGCATGTCGGATCAAGCAATCGAGAGAGAATGTGTCCGACCTGTGAAAGGAGTGAGGGGCCCGTTCCTTCATTTTCCTCAAATCTCGATGCCACGTGATGTTAGACATAGTAACCAAGGCCTGTCTCGTCCATCGCACTCAACTGGACCAATAACATGAGTTACACATGTCCAGGTATGAGTCTAAACGGCGGGGATGCATGGTTCGGGGACTGGCGTAAGTGGTGTGAGTCCAGTTTGGATCTAGGTACCAAGAGGTAACACATGAGTCTAAATGTCTACCAAGAGGATGCATGTCCATGTATGAGTCTAAATGTCTACGTGATGCTCCACACGTGGGTCTAGACGGCGGGAGTGCATATGGTTTGGATATAGCTACCAAGAGGTAACGCGGCTGGTTTGTGCCTAGGCGGTGCTTCACGGGGCCTGGCGTGGTCTCATCGTATGACCCATGAAGGGTGTGGTCAAACATCGAGAGCGGCACGCATAAGCCCTAACGCGGGCTATGTGGAAATGATGCCATATCCCATGCTGGATCTAGCCAATGGAGGGAACGAGTTCGGCATGCGGACGGAGTGCGGGGCCCGTTCCTTCATTTTCCTCAAAATTCGGTGCCGCTTCATGTGGGCCCTATCCAAAAAGGCCCGTCCAGTGCATCACACACAGCTGGATTCACACCATGCATGCACACTTGGCGATGTAGACACCCACCATAAACCCTTAGCCAAGTTGACCCACACCATCCATCCGCCCTCGACCCCACCTCGGTTTGTTGGATCTCCGACGAGTCCCTTCCCTCGGTATGCCAAGCATGTTAAAACGACACATAGGTACACGTCTTGCACACCGAGATTGGCACATCATGCACTAGTGCCAACAAACATGTCCAGCTGAGCATCTTTGCCCATGGTCTAGATCGAGGCGGCTAGCGGCGCATGTTGTCGGCCCGGTTGCCTAGCGGTGCATGCTATGGGTAGACATGAATCGCATCGCATCGGATCAAGATTCCCCTCTCTTGTATCGGACACCGGAGCAGCACACGTGCATGGTAGAAGAATCTGCGCGGTTGATGTGGGAGCTTGGATGAGACGCCATGGGATAGGTGCATGCTGAAATTCAAGATTTAGGAATTGATAACAAAATGAAAACGACAATTCAATTATTTGTACATGTGTACAACATGTTTTAAGGAAAATGTGGAATATGACACGTTCACATGCATTTTGGCAACAAGTGCACTTTTGGAGGGAAAAAACAGGTAGCCCCCGTGCCTCCCATCATTTTTGTTCCATGTATTTCGCCACAAATATTGGAGGTAAAAATAAAAATGTATTTTCCCCTCAAAAAATGACTTGGGAAGAAAATCTCAAGTAACCATATTTAGCTACTCCGTGGAGGTTGCCCCCTGTGGGGAGATTAGATCGACCTCTCCTTGATTTTAGGGTGAGTTCAACGTGAACGTGATGCTGAGAGGCTGAAGAAGGAGTTTTGTACGTTTACAACAACCTTTGTTTTAGAATTGTATAATAATAAATGAAAGAGAATATGTGAAAAACAAAAAAGAAAAAGGATATGCATACAAGATGGGTCATCCCAACCATCTACAGGGACGCGTGGTCCAGCACGCGGGTGAGGTTCGCCTGGGACAGCGCAACAAAATTTGGCCAAACTCTGGGACGCGCCGAGCGCAACTGACGGGTGGTGGGAGTTTAGTCCCACCTCGCCAAGCGAGACGCGCACGCACCTACTTATATACGCGGCTGAGAGACCATTTGCATGAGCCTCTCTCACTAAAACCGCATGTTTCCTATCCTGTTCCGTGTATGCCCTGTGGGGCCTACTAGTAGGAGAAATCAATATCCCACGGGCCTGCATCCTGGCCCATATGGTTGGGTTTCTAGTCGTACGCAGGCCGTGGGGTCTGAAATCTCCTATTAAAAAATTGTTTCTTTCCAGAAAAAACAAACTTCAATAATGGGGGTAGGTAATTGCGTGGCCTTTCTTGCCCCCACCCCCTCCCTCCCTCGCATATTCGGGCCATTTACCGCATTTCTATGGTTGTAACCCCGAAAGTTCAAGATCTTACGCGGCCACCATGAAATCATAGCAGGGAATGGGATGAGTGCCCCATGTTAAGCTCTTTGGTCCATATATGTGCCATATGCTACCAACAGGAGGCGTGGCCTCGACGCCGTTCTCTAGGGTTATGATGCCCGTCTGTTGTCGTTATAATCAATGCAAATTCGTGAGGGGCTAAAAATTCACGAGACCTGGCGTGGTGTCATCGTACAACCCCTAGAGGGTGTGGTAAAATAATGAGAGCGGCATGCGTCAGCCCTCACATAGGCTGTGGGCAACCGGGGCCATATCGCATGTCAGATCAAGCAATCGAGTGGGAATACGTCCATCCTATGAAGGGAGTGCGGGGCCCGTTCCTTCATTTGCCTCAAATCTCGTTGCCGCGTGATGTTAGACCTAGTAACCAAGGACCGTCCCGTGCATCGCACTCAGCTGGAACCACAACATGCATGCACACATGGCCATGTATGAGTCTACACGGCGGGGATGTATGGTTCGGGGGCTAGCACAAGTGTCGCGGGTCATGTGTCTAGGTGCTACTCCACTTCGGTCTAAATAGCGGGGGTGCATGGTTTGGATCTAGCTACCGAGAGGTAACGCGTCCGGTTTGTGCCTTGGCGATGAATCACGGGGCCTGGCGTGGTCTCATTATATGACCGATGAAGGGCATGGTCAAACACCCAGAGGGGCATGCATAAACCCTCACGCGGGCTAAGTGTAAACGAGGCCATATCGCATGTTGGATCTAGCCAATGGGACGGAACAAGTCCAGCATGCAGACGGTGTGCGGGGCTCGTTCCTTCACTTACCTCAAAATTCGGTGCCGCTTGATGTGGGCCCTAACCACAAAGGCCTGTCCCGTGCATCACACTCACCTGGACCCACACCGTGCAAGCACACTTGGCCACGTAGACACACACCGATAAACCTTGACAATAGCTAGGGTTTAATAATTATCCATTCATTTTACCTAATCGGTACAACATTGCTAGCGATGAACAAAAAAGCTAGATGCCATGTGAAATTAAATGTGCCAACTATCCCTTCTAGTATTTTTTTTCAGTAGTTCTCCCTTCTAGTATTTAGTAGTACTACGCAAAACAAAACAAATGACCCTCCTATTTTGGTGTTCGGTTTATGTTTCCACGTTTGTGGACCGACATTGTGCACTTTTTCTTTTGCTTGGTTGGTTGATTGGTTGGTTCGGGCAAATCTCTGGGCGTGCACGATGCCGTATACATGCATGTTTCTACCTAAATTTAAAAAGTGGCGAATTGTGCGCGGCCCTGACCTCTCTCTCCCAAAAAAATTGAATTTTCACTCCCCAAATCTCGCTCCCGCCTCCAGCGTTCGATCGCCTCTGCCTATCCACCCACGTCTTCGTCGCCGCCCACTACTAGCCGCCGCCAAAAAGCCCACATTCTTGTCGGCGAGGATGATCCTACCTACCGGAGGAGGGGCATGGCTGGTGCGCTCCGTGCGGCGGATATGGACCCCATGAAGGAACTGGTCGACAAGAACGTCGTCGCCGCCGATTCGCAGCCGCAGCTGGTCCAACATAGCACCAACGACGATGAATCAGTTAGTTTCTGCAGAGATTAACCCTAGAATTTGCCTTCTCGAGGTTAACCCTAGAAATTGCTCTCTTGTTATTCCTCGCTATTTGTATAGACAATCGTATTGTTCGCTTTTTTTATAAATCGTACAGTTATCAGTCCTAGGGTTTGCAAATTTAGATGAATCGATCATTTGTATTCCATTTTATGCCTGTCTTTCATATAACCAAAGTTTTAGAAAACAAATACAAAGAAAAAAAATCCATTTATGCCTGCCTTTGATATAATGTACAATTCGCTGGCACGAGATTTTTTTTCTTCTAATACCAGATTGCAAATTTGGAAGAATCGGAGAACTACCTACTACTGAGGGAAGCTTTCAGAAAGAAAATCTTCAAGTGGCTCATGGCTGCAAAGATTGTGTACAGGCGTAACGGTCGCTATAAATGCCCGTTCTGCTGGAAAGAGAACCAACATTCCAAAACCACAGCAATTGCAGCTTACAGAAAGAGGTGACATCTTAAGGCAAAACCTGCTGAGTTGGCCAACAAATTGGGCAGGGTGATGACCTAAAAGCCTATAGTCATTTTTATTTTTTGTGTTCTACCGACACCAAATGTAAAAAAAAGGGCCCACATGAACAAGTATCAATCTTTATCTCCTTCGACGGTTAGTGCCACATTGGCCAACATGAAGAAGTGTTGATCTCATTGGACTTACATCCTGGCAAAATTCGGTGTCATTCTAAACCTGCTTCATGGGAGGCCTCTCGGGTAGGATGGGAAGGGTCCGTCTCGAAGCATGTTTTTGTCGACATCCTTGAAGTGGACCAACAACCTTGTACCAACATGACTAGCATCCTTGCCAAGTTTCGTAGCTTTTTAACGTTGTAAGGATTTTCTAGGGCTTTCGCGTCGATAAATCATATAATACTTACGTTGTTTTTTTTCTGTGCCTGGTTTTTTTCTGCGCTCGAGGGTGGGCTGCCATGCATGGGCGTCGTTGGGCTGTGTAAAGAAGCCCACCCGTTGGACCGAGCGATGTCTGCTGCTGTTGCATGCGCCCGAGCGAGCCTACGTTGCATGTGGTTGCATGCATGCGCCCACTTCAGCCTACGTTGCATGTGTGCACATACGCAAAGGAGCACGCGCCGCAGAGTTGTCCCCGCTTGACCCGACCGACGGCACATAGGGCAGCATTAAACTTTGCATTTTTGATTCACACTATAGTTTCCCAGACGTGTACACTCCCGATGCCGTGGTGGGTGGAAAATTTGTTCACATTTGACCCCATTACTGCCACGGTGGCTATTTAAGCCACCTATCATGTTCCTCTTCCTATCACACCCTGCATCCATCTCCCATACTCTCCCACCTGCATTTTGCGTCTGCCCTTCTTCTTCTTCACCACAAACAGCCCCAAGAACTAGCCCGCCGCAGCCATGCAGTACACTGGGCCAACCTACAGCTTCCACCCCACCATTCCGGAGATGCTCTACCCCGCCGGGGTGTATGTTGACAGCACCCTTCCTATGTGGGCGATGTGAAGGTGGAGGGGCACAAGGGGGTTCACCGACTTCTTCCTTGGGGCCGGCTACGGGCACCTCCCCCGGGGATCTCAAGGATGTACCGAGTCGAGGAGGTCATCCACAACGGGGTTGTGGTTTCTATCCTTGCCCACTTCACCAACCCCTTCGACGCGTTCTACCTCCTTGGCCGCGTGTTCTGGTGTGGCTGCGAGTTCATAGCTTTCACCACCCATAACATCTTCACGGACTACGACAACATCTTCCCCACCGAGGAGCGCATGCACACTCTGCCGTACCCCATCAACAACACCGCGGAGGAGCAGTGAGGGGCGCCCAGAGGAGCGAGGAGGAGCATGGTGAGAAGGGGCGGCCATCTATCTATCTATCTATCTATCTATCTTTTTTAGCTAAAATCTATCTATCTATATTTGTCTTGCTGTTATTTAAGTTGTAAGCGTATTATATGTCATGTTGTGGGCTTTGGTTGGCCCGAATTATCTATATTTATTATACAAAGTTTTACAGTGGTTGGGCTTTTTTGGAACCGTTTTAATCTATGGCATTTTAGTCATAGGAAAAAATTGTCTCAAAAAAAAGTCATAGGAAAAAAACAATCACGCACCGCCCCTCTCATCCAATGCAGAACCGTCACCGCCAGGGTCCTCTTCTCTTCCATCACCATTACACAACCGCAGGCATCTCCTACCTCTCCTGCATTCCAAATCCACGGCAGCCATCTCTTCCTTCTCGCCGCCGCAACTTTGCTCGTCTCCTCTTCCACATCCACATCCACCCCCACCCCCTCTCGATGGAGCAGGAGATCGAGCAGATCGCCGGCGGCGACCAGCGCAAGATGGCCAGGTTGACCGAGATCCTTTCTTGGTTTGACAACACACTGCAAATGTGCTGGATGGCGATGGCCACTATGAAGAAAAATGACGAAGAGAGAAAAGAAGAAGCTTTGCCCCCTGTCCTCACAACTAATCAACAAGATCGAGATCCTCCTCTGGTCGATGGAGCAGGCCGATTCGTCCAACCCATGGGTCAGGCGCAGGTGGTGGACGTTCAGATCCAGGGTAGAGCATCCACTGGATATGGAAGCCACCGTGCATGAGGTGCCGTTGCAGATTGTGCAGCCTCCAACGGAATCACCGGAGACTTCGAAGCACAAGAAGAGGAGGACTGTGGTCGCAACCTCACTTCCCCACCGTTCCCCACGCTTCCCTCGCCGCTCCCCTCGTCTGAATGGTGGCGGTACCGTTGTTTAGAGTAAGCTTCCCCACTCCTAATCTTCCTACTGCTCGTGCTTACGGTTGTGGTGCTAGTGACTGAGTACATGCTTTTGGGGGCTGGATTTAGATGTATATGAACCCTAGGCTAAATTTGTACTGTTGTAGTGGTAGAATTTGATGTTCACCTGCACTTCTACTCCAAATTTGCTATGTGTCTTTCTATTATTAAGTGCTTGATACTATATTTAAACCTTTTTTTGAGTTGTTGATTGCTTTTTGGTAGAGCTACCGGCTCTTATGGAGATGCTCATGTTGTATGTCTTGTTCTCCATGATTTGTACTAGCATTCTGTGCAATTAGATGCCATGACAAGCCATGTAGCATATTTATTTATTTCCTCCAACATGCCATCATTTTACTCTGTGCATCTCAGCAAGTATAAATCTGTCAGCTATAAAACTTTGCAAATTTGCTTGATGGCTCCCACTAAACTATAAACCCCCTTTTGTTTTTACAGTAAGCCACTAACATCCGGGTCCCACGGCAGTCACACACACAAGCGCTCCCAGCCATGTGGCCCCTGGCCCACCTGGTCATCCTCGGTGGCTAGCCAACCTCAGTGTGCCTCTACCAATAATAGCAGCCCTTTCTGTTATAAAACTATGCAACTTTGCTTGAAGGTTGCCACTAAAAATATAACTCCTATGGACATGCTTCCTAAAAATTATTTGCATTATGTTGTCAATACTTTCATGCCATGCCTTTTGTTTCTATGACAAGTTTATGTTGCATGGTAAAATCTTTCTCTAAAGTGGTCATGTTAATATAATTGTTTGATGTTAAAAGTAAGTTGCAACTTGTGAGCTTGGTTTTGTTTGCTTGTTTTAACCATCATGTCAACACTGCTAGTCATTATAACTGTTTCGGCATAACCATAATTTTCACTAAGTCCTAATATGTAACAACAACTTTGCCATTCGTGTTTCACAGGGGAAAAACTGGAGTTCACAAGGCTGTAGACCTGGAGTTGTGAGGCTAGGAGGCTGATAACGCTGTTGCTGGCTGATCCTTCTTCTTCCAGCTTTTGTTCCTCCTTTTCTCTCTACTCGTTGGATTCCAAGGCTACATCCCTATCTGATGTTAATGTATTAAGTTGATCATTTGAATTTGTAGAATTAGGTTTAATGTGGAAGTACCTTAATCTCTACGAAAGAGATGTTGGTTCTATGACTGATAATTTCTAGGTGCATGCTTAAATTCAATATTTAGGGATTTTTTTTAATTGTTTGGATTGCTTACCACATGTGTCACGTGGCCAATATTTAGGGATTATTAACATATGAAAACAATAATTCAATCGCCCATGTAAATGTGTACAACATAATTTTCAAGATAAATTGAAACATGACACGTGCACATGCAATTTGCCAACAAGTCCAGTTGTAGTAGAAAAAGACAGCATGTGCACGTATCCAACCGTGCCTCCTACGATTTTGTTCCATGCTTTTGTCGCCACATGTCTTTGGAAGTAAAAAATAATATAAGCGATTTTCTCATAATAAACCGTTTTGGAGAGAAATTTGCAACCAACCAAAAATATCTACTGTGTGCGACTTGGCTCCCGTGGGGAGATTGGATCGACTAGTAGATTATAGGGTGAGGCCATCGTGATCATGAGAGAAGAATTCTTTTTTTTGAGGGAAGGTAGGAATTTTGTGTGGTTACAAAATGGAATGCACCCGTTTGAGAGGGACAAAAATGGACCTTATTCTAATTAAGGAAATTATTATTTAACAGAAACCTTGCTATTTTCAAGCCATTATAAAAAATAACTAAATTGTTTTGGCAAAAAAAATTGATTATGGGTTAGTTCGTTTTGTGGACACGTACGTGTAGTGGTGCATGCTGTGGGCCCAGGTAGCTCTAGGTGCATGCAGTGTATCATGCTGGCTAGGGGTGCACAAGGTAGTAACCTCGTGAATCGGGGTGAAAGTCTTGTCCTAATTCTATTTTGTGGTGTGCGACATATGAGTCTACCCGGGGGGAATGCTTGGCTTGGGGGGGCAACGAAAGTGGTGTGGGTCTAGTGCATAAGTTGTGCGCCACATGAGTCTAGACGGCGGGGGTGCATGGTTTGAATCTAGCTACCTTGAGGTAACGCGTCTGGTTTCCGCACTGAGTGCGGGCCCGTTCCTCTGTTTTCATCGGTGCTTTCTCTCGGGTCAACGGAGAACAATTCAAACGCGTATGCTAGGTCCCGTCCTTTCTTGGGTCCCGTGTGCCATATTCGGGACATTTGCCGCATTTCTAGGGTAGTATCATCGGGAATTCACAATCTATACCACGGCCACATGAAATTATAGCAGAGAATGGGGTAACAATAACATGCTAAGCTCTTTGGTCCATATATATGGGCCATGTGCCACCAAAGAGAAGGGTCGCCTAGGAGCCATCGTCCATTTAGAGGAAACGAGTCTGGCCTACGAACGGTGTGCGGGGCCCGCCCCTTCATCTGCTTCAGAACTCTGTGCCGCAAGATGTGGACCCTAGCAACCAAGGCCCGTCCCGTGCGCCGCACGCCAACTGGACGCACACCATGCATGAACGCGTGGCCATGTAGACACCCACCAGTTGATACGTCCATTTTGCATCATGCTTTTATATCGATATTTATTGCATTATGGCCTGTTATTACATATTATGTCACAATACTTATGCCTTTTCCCTCTTATTTTACAAGGTTTACATGAAGGGGGAGAATGCCGGCAGCTGGAATTCTAGGCTGGAAAAGGAGCAAATATTAGAGACCTATTCTCCACAACTCCAAAAGTCCTGAAACTCCACGAAAGTCAGTTTTGGAATATAATAAAAATATTGGGCGAAGAAAGCACCAGAGGGGGGCCACCTCCTGTCCACGAGGGTGGAGGGCGCGCCCTACCCCCCTAGGTGTGCCCCTTTGCCTTGTGGGACACCTGGAAGCCCCCCAATGCCCATCTTTTGGTATAAGGTGTCTTTTTCCCTGGAAAAAATAAGGAGGAAGCTTTCGGGACGAAGCACCGCCGTCTCGAGGTGGAGCTTGAGCAGAACCAATCTAGGGCTCCGGCGGAGCTTTTCTACCGGGGAAACATCCCTCCGGGAGGGGGAAATCATCGCCATCGTCATCACCATCGATCCTCTCATCGGGAGGGGGTCAATCTCCATCAACATCTTCACCAGCACCATCTCCTCTCAAACCCTAGTTCATCTCTTGTATCCAATCTTTGTCTCAAAACCTCAGATTGGTACCTGTGGGTTGCTAGTAGTGTTGATTACTCCTTGTAGTTGATGCCAGTTGGTTTATTCGGTGGAAGATCATATGTTCGAATCCTTTATGCATATTAATACCCCTCTGATTATGAACATGAATGTGATCTGTTAGTAGTTACGTTTGTTCCTGAGGACATGGCAGAAGTCTTGTTATAAGTAATCTTGTGAATTGGTATTCGTTCGATATTTTGATGAGATGTATGTTGTCTTTCCTCTAGTGGTGTTATGTGAACGTCGACTACATGACACTTCACTATTATTTGGACCTAGGGGAAGGCATTGGGAAGTAATAAGTAGATGATGGGTTGCTAGAGTGACAGAAGCTTAAACCCTAGTTTATGCGTTGCTTCATAAGGGGTTGATTTGGATCCATATGTTTCATGCTATGGAAAAGAAAGATGCTAAACCTAGACTTATTAGATGGGTTCTCCTGCTACAAGAATTTGATTTGCATATAATTTATAGAAAGGGAGCGGAGAACCCCGTTGTAGACAACTTGTCTAGGTTAGAAAATGTTCTTGATGACCCACTGCCTATTGATGATAGCTTTCCTGATGAACAATTAGTTGTCATAAATGCTTCTCGTGCTGCTCCATGGTATGCTGGTTATGCTAATTACATTGTTGCTAAATTTATACCACCTAGTTTCACATACCAGCAAAAGAAAAAATTCTTCCATGATTTAAGACATTACTTTTGGGATGACCCGCACCTTCATAAAGAAGGAGTAGATGGTGTAATTAGACGTTGTGTACCTGAGCATGAACAGTCCAAAAGTCCTGAAACTCCACGGAAGTTAGTTTTGGAATATAGTACAAATATTGGGCGAAGAAAGCACCAGAGGGGGGCCACCTCCTGTCCACGATGGTGGAGGGCGCGCCCTACCCCCCTGGGCGCGCCCCCTGCCTCGTGGGCCACCTGGAAGCCCCCCGATGCCCATATTTTGCTATAAGGTGTCTTTTTCCCTGGAAAAAATAAGGAGGAAGCTTTCAGGACGAAGCGCCGCCGTCTCGAGGCGGAGCTTGAGCAGAACCAATCTAGGGCTCCGGCGGAGCTGTTCTGCCGGGGAAACACCCCTCCGAGAGGGGTAAATCATCGCCATCGTTATCACCATCGATCCTCTCATCGGGAGGGGGTCAATCTCCATCAACATCTTAACCAGCACCATCTCCTCTCAAACCTTAGTTCATCTCTTGTATCCAATCTTTGTCTCAAAACCTCAGATTGGTACCTGTGGGTTGCTAGTAGTGTTGATTACTCCTTGTAGTTGATGCCAGTTGGTTTATTCGGTGGAAGATCATATATTCAGATCATTTATGCATATTAATACCCCTCTGATTATGAATATGAATATGATTTGTGAGTAGTTACGTTTGTTCCTGAGGACATGGGAGAAGTCTTGTTATATGTAATCATGTGAATTCTGTATTCGTTCGATATTTTGATGAGATGTATGTTGTCTTTCCTCTAGTGGTGTTATGTGAACGTCGACTACATGACACTTCACCATTATTTTGGCCTAGGGGAAGGCATTGGGAAGTAATAAGTAGATGATGGGTTGCTAGAGTGACAGAAGCTTAAACCCCAGTTTATGTGTTCCTTCGTAAGGGCCTGATTTGGATCCATATGTTTCATGCTATGGTTAGGTTTACCTTAATTCTTCTTTCATAGTTGCGGATGCTTGCGAGAGGGGTTAATCATAAGTGGGATGCTTGTCCAAGTAAGGGCAGTACCCACATATCAAATTATCAAAGTAACAAACGCGAATCATATGAACTTGATGAAAACTAGCTTGACGATAATTCCCATGTGTCCTCGGGAGCATTTTCCTTTATATAAGAATTTGTCCTTTTCTACAAAAAGGATTGGTCCACCTTGCTGCACCTTGTTTACTTTTGTTACTTGTTAACTATTACAAATTACCTCATCACAAAACTATCTGTTACCGACAATTTCAGTGCTTGCACCGGTCAACCTTGACAATGCACACAAGATGCATGCGCACTCATTAGCCATCTAGCCCCAACCATGCACACCTAGCCAGCTACACTCAAACCGTGCACTGTTTGCCAGGTTCACCCTCACCATCCATCCACTATTGACCCCACCTCGGTTCATTGGACCTCCGACACAAGTCCCTTCCCTCGGCATGCCTGGTATGTCAAAGCAACACGCGACTACACATATTGCACACCGGGATACGACGTCATTCACTAGTGCCAGCAAACCTGTTCACCTGAGCATCACTACCCATGGTGGACACTAGCGCATGGTTAGGATCAAGAATCCTAGCGGCACATGTTGTCAGCCCGATTGGCTGGGGGTGCATGACATGGGTCCAAATGAAACGCATGGCATCGCATGGATCCACATTCCTCTGCCCGATACCAGACAACGGGCATATACCAGACGAATCCAAGCGGTCGTCGATGAAGCTTGGATGCCATGTGTTATGTGCATGCTGAATTTCAATATTTTGGAATTATTAACATATGAAAACAATAACTCAAGCATCTATGTAAAGGTGTACAACATAATTTTCAAGAAAAAAATGAAACATGACACGTGCACATGCAATTTGCCAACAAGTGCACTTGTAGTACAAAAAGACAGCATGTGCACGTATCCCACCATGCCTTCTACAATTTTGTTCCATGTTTTTCCGCCACATATCTTTGGAAGGAAAAACAAAAGAATGTGTTTTTCCCATAATAAACCGTTTTGGAGAGATGGTTGCAACCAACCAAGATAGATTGTGCGTGGAAGTTGTCCCCAGTGGGGAGATTGGATCGACCACTCCTAGATTATAGGGCGAGGCCACCGTGAACGTGATCGTGAGAGGTTGAAGAAGGATTCGAGGGAAATGAAGGAATTTTGTGGGTTTACAAAAAGGAATGCACCCCTTTTTGAGGGACAAAAAATGCACCTTATAATGTGTAATTAATGAAATTATAATTTAGCAGATACCTTGCTATTTTCAAGCAATTTTAAAAAAACTTACTTGTTTGGGCAAAAAAATGTTGATAATGCGATAGTCCATTTTGTGGACACTTACGTGTAGTGGTGCATGTTGTGGAAATCGGGGTGAAAGTCTTATGCTAAGCTATTTTGTGGGGTGCGACATATAAGTCTACACGAGGAATGGTTGGCTTGGGGGACGGCGTAAGTGGTGTGGGTCTAGTGCCTAAGTGGTGCGCCACGTGGGTCTAGACGGCGGGGTGCATGGTTTGGATCTAGCAACCTTGAGGTAACGCATCCGGTTTGCGCAATGAATGCGGGCCCATTCCTCCATTTTCGTCGATGCTTTCTCTCGGGTCAACGGAAAACAATCCAAAAGCACATGCAAGGTCCCGGCCTTTCTCGGAGCCCGTGCGTGCCATATTCGGGACATTTGCCGCATTTCTAGGGTAGTATCCTTGGAAGTTCAGGATCTATACCGCGGCCACATGAAATCATAGTAGGGATTGGGGTGACAGTTCCATGCTAAGCTCTGGTCCATATATGGGCCATGTGCGACCAATGGGAAGGGCCACCTCAGAGCCGTTGTTAAGGGCAAAAATGCCGGGTGTCGTCTGCCGCCGCTATAGTCCATGCAAATTCACAAGGGATCGAAATTTCTTGGGACCTTTCGCGGTGTGGGTGTGGTTGAACATCGAGAGCGGCACGCATAAGCCTTCATGTAGGTTGTGTTTAAACACGACCAAAACGCATCCCCGTGCTAGCCACCGAGAGGGAACAAGTCCTGCTTGTGGACGGAGACCGGGCCCTGCCCCTTCATCTGCTTCAGAACTCTGTGCCGCAAGTTGTGTGCCCTAGCCACGAAGGCACATCCCGTGTGCTGCACGCCAACTGGACCCACACCATGCATGCACACATGGCCATGTAGACAACCACCGTTCAACCTTGACAATGTACAGATGACGCATACGCACTTATTAGCCATCTAGCCCCCCAGCCACCTACACTGAAACCATGCACCGTTAGCCAGGTCGACCCACACCATACATCCACCATTTACCCCACCGTGGTTCGTTGGACCTTCGATGAGTCCCTCTCGTCGGTATGTCAGGCATGCCAAAGAGACACGCGGCTACACATATTGCACACCGAGATCCAACGTCATTCACTAGTGCTAGCAAACCTGTCCACATGAGCATCTCTGCGCATGGTGGACACTAGCTCATTGTTTGGATCGAGAAGGCTAGCGGTGCATGTTTTGGCCTGGTTGGCTAGGGGTGCATGATATGGGTCCAGATGAAACGCATGGCATCGCGTGGATCAACATTCCCCTCCTCGGTACCGGACATCGGATATATGGCAGATGAATCCGCGCGGTTGCTGACAAAGTTTTGTCACATGCATTTGCCATTCCATTGTTTGTAAATTTTTACAACATATTTTAGGACAAATATAAAACATGACACGTGCAGATGAAACAACCCTACAAATGCAGTTGTCGCACTGTATGACTTTGTTCTGTCTAATGAGGGATCAGTTGCATTACACAATTTTTTGAAGGGAAGTTGCCTTACTCCTAAATCATGGCTATGCACGATCGGGCTATTCATTTTAGTGAGAAGTTGCGTTTTGACATGCCAAACGTGGTTGTGTGAACAACGCACGGGGAGGTGTGAACGTGGCAACAAATGCGTTTGACTAGCCAAGGACTAAATCATCCGCTCCGCTTCCCCATAACATTAATCTCATCACCGCCCCCCTCTTCCCGTCCTCTTCCCCATCCACAAATCCACAGACGAGGGTTTTCTCCTCACACGCCTCACCACTCGCCGTGCACTTCCCACCGCTACTCCCTTCCCACCGCTGCACCTCCGCCGTCGAGATGCCCAAGCGCAACATGGGAGGGAGGGCCGATGTTGGGGCCGACGCCATGGCGCACGAAGCATCCATGCCTTGTGCGTAGCCGCACATGGAGAAACCCGTCCCCGCCGGAGAGGGGTCCAGCCGGCAGCAAGGCGGCCTTGACGTCGTCGACCACGTCCAGGCTCTTCATCTGGTGCAGGTGGCACCTCCGCCGGAGCAGGTGGCTCCTCCGCCAGAGCATGTGACTCCTCTGCCACGCGATCTGCCTCCTCTGCCGCAGCCCGTGGTCAACATCGACGGCGACGACGACAGAGAAGAGGTCATTCATCTAACTCCAATTTTTGGAAATATCCTAGGTTTCCTTGTTCGATCCTTTATCTATTTTTTGGCATGGCTAGGGTTTCTGATTTTCTTCCATCTATGAAATCTGTACCTAGATTCGCTAGATCCGTTAGGTTTCAGGGCGGATCCACATGGGTGCATGGGTGTGGGGGTCGGCTCCTCATTGTATAGGTTATCTTGTTTTTAAGATCTACCAACCACTCCGATCCCATGGCTCTCGTGCATCCAAAATGTGTTGATGCCAAACTTTGATAGCAGCAGCACCGGTACAGTAGTGCACCCGAATTGTTTTGGCCGAAATTTCTTATATATGGTATTTGACCGACATGAAACTATCCTTGCACAGCCATTTATGTGGGCCCTGTTAGATGCTCTGGCTCCTCAAACGGAGCAGGTGTCTCCTCTGCCGCGGGTGACGCCTCCTGTGCCTGAGCATGTGGTCGTCGGCGACGTCAACAAAGAAGACGTTAGTCATCTATCTCCTTTAATTTTTTGTAAAATCCCAAGTGTGCACTGGTCAGTCCTTTTCTCTATTTTTGGGGAAGGCCAGGGTTTCTTTTTATCTTATATCGATGGACTCCATATCAATATTCTGTAGATGTGTTAGGTAACTAGCTAGGTTACATGTGTTGAGCCCTGTATAGGCAATATTTTGATCTAGATAAATTATTCTGCTAATAAATCCACCTAGGTTCGGTGACTGTGCTAATACAAATACGTAGCTAGACATTGGAATTGAATTGCCTACGTAGGTGATTGTGAATATATTTTCTGCAACTTAAGGATAACAACACCATGCCTTGCTTATGAAAATGTCATATTGTATGGTCATGAAGTAAATAATGTTCATTTTCTGTCATTCATGTCAGTACTATCATTATGATGGACAAAGAATCTTTTCACATGAAAATTTTAGATATTACTCCCTCCATTTGAAAAATATTGTTGTGGTTTTAGTTTGCAATATAAATTTTTGAACACCCAAGTATGAAATCCTGGATCCGCAGCTGTGTAGCTAGATTACATTTATTAAGGCATGTATATGTCAGTTTTTGACCTATATAAATTATTCTGCTAACAATCCGGAATAGGTAGCTCCTCTGGCTTCTCTGCCGGAGCAGGTGGTGGCTTCTCAGCCTTAGCCGGATGTTCGTCTGCCGTGGGTGTTGCCTCCTCTGCCCCCACCTGTGGTCGTCGCCGACGAGAACGAAGAAGAGGTTAGTCATGTATCCCCTTTATTTATTTATTTTGTAATATCCTAGGTTTTCTCTGGTCAGTACAAGGCTAATAAGGTATTAAAATGTTGAGTACATGTTTGGTTGCACTTGATCGATATTTGGTTTAAATGTTCCATAAGTGGCTGTGGCAATGATTCTAAACATTGATTATCTCTAAGCAATGGCTATTTTAGAAAGAAATTAGATATCATCAATGTTTTACTTGAGTTGTTTTAATTAGTTCTTTTGTAGGGTTTTTATCATTTATGCCACCAGTTGTATCCCACTACTCAGTTTTTCCATTAGAAGTTACAGCCGCTCAAAAATGACATCGATTCATGAGATGCTTACTCAAAAATGTTGGAAATATGCCCTAGAGGCAATAATAAATGGTTATTATTATATTTCTTTGTTCATGATAATCGTCTATTGTTCATGTTATAATTGTATTGTCCGGAAATCGTAATACATGTGTGAATGCATAGACCACAACATGTCCCTAGTAAGCCTCTAGTTGACTAGCTCGTTGATCAACAGATAGTCATGGTTTCCTGACTATGGACATTGGATGTCATTGATAACGGGATCACATCATTAGGAGAATGATGTGATGGACAAGACCCAATCCTAAGCATAGCATAAAAGATCGTGTAGTTTCGTTTGCTAGAGCTTTTCCAATGTCAAGTATCTTTTCCTTAGACCATGAGATCGTGCAACTCCCGGATACCGTAGGAGTGCTTTGGGTGTGCCAAACGTCACAACGTAACTGGGTGACTATAAAGGTGCACTACGGGTATTTCCGAAAGTGTCTGTTGGGTTGGCACGGATCGAGAGTGGGATTTGTCACTCCGTGTGACGGAGAGGTATCTCTGGGCCCACTCGGTAATGCATCATCATAATGAGCTCTATGTGACTAAGGCGTTAGTCACGGGATCATGCATTGCGGTACGAGTAAAGAGACTTGCCGGTAACGAGATTGAACAAGGTATTGGGATACCGACGATCGAATCTCGGGCAAGTAACATACCGATTGACAAAGGGAATTGCATACGGGATTGATTGAATCCTCGACATCGTGGTTCATCCGATGAGATCATCGTGGAACATGTGGGAGCCAACATGGGTATCCAGGTCCCGCTGTTGGTTATTGACTGGAGAGGTGTCTCGATCATGTCTGCATGTCTCCCGAACCCGTAGGGTCTACACACTTAAGGTTCGGTGACTCTAGGGTTGTAGAGATATGTGTATGCGGAAACCTGAAAGTTGTTCGGAGTCCCGGATGAGATCCCGGACGTCACGAGAGGTTCCGGAATGGTCCGGAGGTGAAGAATTATATATAGGAAGTCAAGTTTCGGCCACGGGGAAAGTTTCAGGGGTTACCGGTATTGTACCGGGACCACCGGGTGGGGCCACCTATCCCGGAGGGCCCCGTGGGCTGAAGTGGGAAGGGAACCAGCCCCTAGTGGGCTGGGCGCCCCCCCATGGGCCTCCCCCCATGCGCCTAGGGTTGCAAACCCTAGGGTGGGGGGGCTTCCCACTTGCCTTGGGGGGCAAGGCA